>NC_143542.1:6342775-6484334 GCF_031878675.1 Megascapheus bottae | reverse complement strand
TAGCTTTGACCCCCAGTTTTTCCGTCTACCTTTAACTTGGCATATTTTGTCACTCAAGGTTGGCACTCTACCACTTGAGTCACCGCTCCACTCTAGCTTTTTCCTGTTTAATTGGACATAAGCGTGTCTCTGACTTGTCTGCCTAGGCTGGCTTTGATCTAGAATTCTCAGCTCTCTGGCTCTGGAGTAGCTGGGATGAAAGGCTTGAGCTGAAGGTTTCCAGTTTGTACTTTGTTTGCCTGGGGTTTTTTGGATAGAATCTCCTGGTTGAGCCCTCAGTGCTCTGCACTGAGATCCCATCTCCATCTCCAGCTGGCATTACAGATGTTTGCTGCTATGTCCATCCCTTCTCCATGCTGCATTTTGTGGGAAGCAGAAATCAAACATTTGGAGTTCTGTGCACAATAATGGAAGCCATTGATGAATGACTCTTCCTGCAGTTGGAGTTTTCTTGTGCCTACGCATTTTATGACGGAAATGCAAGATTCAGAGAGAGACTTGGTTAGATTTAATTAAACATAAGTCACCAGCAGTGCAGCGAAAGCATGCAGGAGACGTTGTAAGGGAACCATTAGAATTAGGAACTGATCGTTATTGTAGAATTGATATGGACTGTTGTGGAAATAGCGTACTGCAGAATTTTTTATGAGTGGCTCTGCTTGCCCTAAGTGTAGAGCAACTTGTGACCAGCACAGCATTTTATTTTTGTATTCTAAATGTGAGTATAATACATGGTAACCATTTACCAAATATATGCTGAATATGAAAAATGCAGTTCCTTCCACTGGGGAGCTTGTTGTCTAAGGAGGAATGATGAGGAAATACACAGTTAAAATGTAAAGAGATCACCCATCCAGCACAGATGGGTGCTGAAGTTTATTCAGCTAGCTACCACCTCCTTGGGGCTGAAATCTTCTGTCATTCTGTTTCTGTGCTCAGGTCCTGAGTCACACAGCCTGACGAGCAACCAGACTCTGACTTGTTCCTGCAACTTCATGGGCCAGCATGCATAGGTCTCTTGTTCCTGGCACTATCCTGGGGAGTTAACATCACACACACACACACACACACACACACACACACACACACACACACACGTACACATGTGTGTGTGCAAAGCAGACAAAGCAATTGCCTTTGTGGGAGAAGTTTATGGAATAATCAGGGAACAACTGTAGCACTAGATATAGGTAGGTGATACAGAGGAGAGGAAACGGGGTCAAGGAGACACAGAATGCATATATTTATGTATGTGTGTGTGACAGACTCACAGACAGGAGTATGTAATGGTACTGGGATTTGAAGTCAGAGCCTTGAACTTGCTAAGCACTCTACCACCTGAACAACTGTCTTTTTGTGTTGTTTATTTCAAAGCAGGGGCTGTGAACCTTGTACTTTTGCTTTGCATGCGCCACCACATCCAGCTGTTGGTTAGGATGGGGTCTTGTGAACTTTTCCGCCAAAGCTTATCTTGAACAGCGATCGCCCGGTCTCCTAAGTCACTAAGTCACCTGCCTAAGTAATTTGCTGTTAAAGTGGTAGAGCTTAGTCTCCTAAGTAATGCTAAGTAGAATTACTGTCTGGAGTCGCTGTGCCCAGCCTTTTTTTTTTTTTTTTTTTTTTTGGAAACAGGTTCTTAATATATAGAACTCTTGATGTGTCTGCCTGTTTTGAGTGCTGGCATTCCAGGCATGTTGGACCATGCCATGGTGGCAGGAGTAGGATGGATGAAGAAGGCCTCAGTGTTAAGGGAATATTGATACCCAGATCTGAAAGAGGCAAGGGACTGGCTGGAGGTGGAGCACTCTCTGTAGAGGACACATCTTGCACACTGCATGTGTGCTGAGCTGGTTTCTGAAACTCAGGCTGCTGCCGTGGACTGCGGAAGATACCCCATTTGAGTCAGGAGTGGTCGTGTGGACTGAGTGCTGGCGTGGTCAGCTGTCAGGAGCTCCTGGGTTCGCATTGACTGACTGGGGAGAATTTGGAGGATTTGGCGGTATGCCCACTGTGCAGTCCCAGCACTCGAGAGAGAGGCCAGGCCGGGAGTTTGGCCTAGTGGTAGAGTGCTTATCTAGCATGCACAAAGACCCGGGTTCAGTTCCTCAGTACCACATACGTAGAAAAGCCAGAAGTGGTGCTGTGGCTCAAGTGGTAGAACGCTAGCCTAGGGAAAAAAAAACAAACTCAAGGACAGTGCTCAGGCCCTGAGTTCAAGGACCAGGACTGGCAAATAAAACTAGAATCAGAAATATAAAAAGAGAGACCAACGCCGGAGGATCATGTACTCAAGCCAAGCTGGGCTGCACAGAGACCCTGGTTCAGCAGTAGAGCCGGGCTGTCATCCCGAAGAAAGACCACAAGAGAACAGGGCGAGAGGCAGGGAGAAAAGCCTGTGAAATTCTATTTCTCATTCACAGTAAAGACCTTGAGCCATATTCTGAAGTGCCTTTTGAAACGCTAGCACATGACTGAATTAGGTTAAGTAGGGTGCAAATTATAAGTGCATTAAAAGAAAAAGAGGCAAACAACTTGAAAATCGATCATTAGCTCATTGTAGTCCTTAAAACCCTTCTGTGAGCAGAGACGTTGAAAGTCCCAGTGGTTTCGGCTGTGGCGCCGTACTCTTGTCATTTTAAACTCCCTTCGATGACGACTCCCACCTCCTTCCCCCCCCCCCACCGGTCCAAATCCTGGTTACCTCCTCCTGCTGTCGAAGCCACTTGCTAGAGTTAGCAATGGAGTCCACTGTGGGAATAGATGGTTTGTCCATCACGGGGGCTATTTGTGCCTTGGGAGCAGGTGTTGGGCTGGCACTCGTACCATCTGGGTGTGCCCCAAACGGTTGACACATGGGTGTTTCCACAGCGTGACCCAGGTAGAGCTTGAGTGGCTTCCCGTGCTCTGGGAAACAGCTGAGCTTAATGGAGACAGCCTGGACCTTCATGGCACATGGAGTGAGGATGGCGTCACCACTTGACGACAAATTACGTAGGCAGATGACTGAGCTCTGTCCCAGGGTTTGTGCCACGGAGTTGTTCTAAGAATCAAATGTGTGATCTGGGTATCATTGGCTCACGCCTGTAATCCTACCTACTTTGAACTGAGATCTGAGAGTTTGGTTCAAAGCCAGTCCAGACAGGGAAATCTCCCAAGCTCATCTCCAATTAACTATGAAAAAGCTGAAAGTGGAGCTTTCGCTCAAAGTGGTAGTATGTTAGCACTGAGCATAAAAGCCCAGAGACAGTGCATAGGCCCCTGGACCAGCACCCAAAATAAGTAAATAAATAAAATGCATGGCCATATTAGTTACTTCTCAAGAAATACCTCTCTGTGCCTGCGATTGGACTTGTTAGCTTGGACCAGGAGACACCTCTGCTATTAGCCCAAGGCTGGACCCTGCCCTGCCTGTGGACCTGTGGCCCCTGTCCACTCTCCTCGGCTTCACTTGAACTTGTGGGCTTATCACGGGGTGTTGCAGGTATCCTGTGCAAATGAGGCAGCATCCTTCCTAATAGTATTTTCAGCACGGGGAATGTGGGAGGTCAAAGTTGTGTGGTAACATAATAAGTAGAAGATACTTGGCTGGGGGACTGGCGCCTTTTGAGTACTGTGCTGTCATTTCTGTTGTGTGCTCACCCGCCCGGTTTGGGCCATCCTCCTCCCAGAGAACAGTGAAGACAGTGTGCGTGTCCCACAGGGCTGCTCTCTTCCTTCTTTGTGAACTGACAAAGCCATGGCTCTGTAAGCAAGCGAGCAGGGGAAGGACTTCATTTCATGCACATAAAAACAGTGGGTGCTTTGAGAAAGGAGCCATCACGTCCGCTGGTTTGAGTGCTGTGAGTTCTTAGAGCTCCAGGATGTCATCCAGGTTTCTTGTATGCAGTACTGTGGTTTGGTGCTCCCTGGTGACCTGAAGCCAGCTGACGCTGGCTGTGAGAAGAGGCAGAGTATGAGGCTAGCTCCAGGTCTGTCATTTGCTTCCCCATTGAGGAAGTCCCAGCACTTAACACGGTATGCTCTGTGCATACTGCCTCTCTCTTCCTCCACATCCTACGTGCAAGCCCGTGGTCCACACCGGGTCCTGGGTGAAGCTCAGCAGAGAAGATCTTGATTTTTAAACTCCAGACATTATTCCCATGCGTCTCCTTTCTATGAACTCAATGTCAGTGCACAAAATCAAGCATTTTGTAAATACTTTTCTATCCCTCAAGTTAGGCAGAAAATCAATGTCTTCTGAAAAAGTCTTCTAAAAATGTGTTGGTTCTGTGTAAGTATGCATCAGGCCTCGTACAATTTGAGTTCTAGAAAGTAGATATCAAATAATGCAAACTGATACTCTCATCACATAATCAAAATTTAGCCATTCTGTCTGTCTGTCTGTCTATCTATCTGTCTACCTTTTTTTTTTTTTCCAGTCCTGGGCTTGAGCTCAGGGCCTGAGCACTGTCCTTGGACTTTCTCAAGGCTAGAGCTCTACCACTTGAGCCTCAGCACCACTTCCGGCTTTTTTCTATGTATGTGGTACCGAGGAATCGAACCCAGGTCTTCGTGCATGCTAGGCAAGCACTCTACCACTAGGCCAAACTCCTGGCTCTGTCTAACTCTTTTGTCAGTTCTAGGGGTTGAACTCAGGGCCCGGCACTGTCCCTGAGCCTTGTTGTGCTCAGGGCCACAGTGCCCCTTTTGGTTTTTGAGTGGTTAATTTGAGGTAAGAGTCTCATGGGGACTTTTCTGCCCTGGCTGACTCCTAACTGCGATCCTCTGATCTCGGCCTGCTGAGCAGCTAGGATTATGGAAGGGAGCCACCATGCACGGCAAACTTTAGCATATATTTTTATGTTTTAAAATCTACTCACATAGCTTTGGTATGCTGTGGAGAAAGAAAGGGAGCTACAGCCTCAGGGCCCACGTGGTTCTGGTCAGCTTGATCTAGGAGGTCTGTGACAGGGGACTGTCCTCTGCCGCCCCCGGCGCCTGCACACAGGCCCCTGCTTCCCTTTATGAAAGTAAACTGTAGAACCTCTCCCAGGAACAAGTCTCGCCTCACACTCACTCACAGGCAATTTTCTGCTGACATCTTTGGGAATTGCCTGCCATATGGCATTCGCCCTTTGCTGCTTAGCTACTCCTCACAGTAATGAGTCTATGTTCCTGGGTGAATTTAATTGCAAAACAGGAAGCAACTGCCCAAGTTGGCGATATGGAAAGGTTTGGCTGGTGGCTCACTTGGGAACGTTTCCCCTCATGAACTATGGTGTAGGAGACTGTTGAGTTATTCTCTCTCTCCTCTCTTCGATGGTCCAGACTTTATTAATGGTTCAATTTTCTGGTTCCCAACTCTAGAACCTCCTCTAGGGGTAGGTGGGGGCCTGCGTAGGGAGGAAGTGGGGAGAGAAAGCTGAGAGTCCTAACGATGCTCCACTTTAGAATGAGCTGAATGAGCTTCTGTAACATGCATGAGGGGACCATGGAGATGAGGGCTATGGGGTCCAAGTCTCCTTTAAAACAACTCTCCCAACAGTAACAGTGGGTGGGCCCTCAGCGGGTCTCTGCTTAATGGGACTATTCTCTTACGATCCGATTTTTTAATATTTATGTCTGTATCTATTAGATTGGCTTTTAGTACAGAATTAGAGGCTATGATTTGAGGGGGTCAACCAAAATTTCACGTGTTGGAAAGTAATCCCCCAAATCATAGGTTTGATGGCATTTGAAAGCGGAGCCTCTGGGAGGTGACAAAGATGGCATGAGGTCATGGAGTGGGTGCGCGTCAATGGCTTTTAAGAAGAAAGACCTAAGGTGGCACACTTGCCTTGTGATGCCCTCTGCCATGCTGTGTGGCACACAGAGACTCACCAGAGGACAAGCTCATGCTCTAGGTCAGGCTCCTGCACCTCTGACCTCCAGAACTGCGAGATAAATAATGTTTTATGACTTATTAGGTCTCAAGTATTTTGGTATAGAAATACCTGGACTAAGACGTTAGAGTGAGTAGTTATTATGATATTCTGTTATGATCTGTTTCCAGCTAACTGCTTTCAGAACCAAAGAAGATCTTATAAAAAGAGGTCAGAGACAAGGCCAGCTGCTCAGATTTCTCTGGCAACTTGGCCAGAGTGTAGCAGACTTACACGGAGGATTTGTTCTCTCTTTATGGTTTCCTTGGCCTCTTGAAGTCCTCCTGGTAATACTGAATGGCGTAGGTTTGGCATCTCCACTCCTGCTAACCTATGTTAAAGTACCTTAGTCCCCATGAGAAGGTGGGGTTTTTTTGTGGAGAGTCATGGTGGCTATGAGAAAAAAAAAAATTCAGGTGTAAGGAAGGAGCTTTAGTTGTGACCGAGGGAGGTGGGGAAGTTCCAGTTCACCCAAGAGGAAATAAGTTGATGAAAGTGGGGTGGTTGGCAGGAAGAAAGCTGATGGAGTGGGGGAAGGACACACATAAAGGGGTTCTGATGTGTGTGCGTGGGCACATCTGCCTCCAAGGTGGGGAGAGGATTGGTATGGGTGTGGAGTGCAGCTGCTGTGGTGGGCAGGTCAGGCCCTCGGGGGCAGCGCTGCCTGCCTTCTGCTTCCTGTCGCAGCAGTGCTGAGCTCGGCCTCCTGGGCTTTGCATCCTGGGCTTTGCCCCTGGAGTGATACTCGAACCCTGATTTCTGAAGCTGAAGTTGCTGGCCTTCCCTAGGCTGGGGAAGGGCAGATTTCAGGTGTGCAGTTGATCCCAGCTGGGCTTCCCACAGACAGCAGCACCCCATGGGGCTTTGTGGAGAAAAGGAAGGATTCACTTAGAAGAGAGTCCCTGTGATTCTGTGGAGGAGAGCGGCTGCCTGTAAAGGTGTGGGTTCAGTATGTGGAAAGGTGGTCATCCCAGCCTCTAACTGAGGTGTGTTGACACCCCAAGGAGCAGGGCTCGCCACCCGGCCTTCCTGTGCACATGTTTCATCTGGGGAGTCAGAGCTTTGAACTGTGGACCTTGTGTTTTTCTAGGCAAGAGTTCCACTGCTTACGCCATGTTCCCAAGCCTATGTTGTGCCTAATAGCTATTTTTGAATGTTTTGCTCCAACATTGAAAACCATGATACCCTAGCCTGGCAGCTCTTGTATGGAGGATACAGGTAACATAAAGAGATTGTTGTTAGATGGGAAAAATGTGAATTTTACAGCAGCAATAATCTCTTGACAAACCATCATGAGTTTACCGTCTCGGGACAATCTGATTAGTAGCTGGCAGGTTGTACAGGAGGCCACAAGCCAGACAAAACCTCTCTCAAGTTTTGTCTCACCGCTTTGGTGATTGTTCCTTCAGTCTATGTGTACCTGGAGGACTTCTGTGGAGATCAGATAGGAAAGTGTAGGGAACCTGTAGGAAAGGCCGCTGAGCGAGGGTGAGGGGAAGTGCTTCGTGTTCTCATACTTGTTATTTTTTTAATGCACATCCCCCTTGCCTTGGTCTTTGTGAATCCATAGAAGTGTGTGTGTGTGCCTGTGTGTATACGTACACATGCAGAAGACACTGAAGTCAGCTAGCTAGTAGTATCTGAATCTGAATTCCACCCCCCAGGACTACACTCGACAAAACATTCCTTTGGTTACGGAAGGATGCTTGGCAAAGACTGGAGCCCTATTCCCAGGCAAAGCAGTAAGAGAGGGGCTGTGGGTGTGGCCTGGTGCTAGAGCACTTGCCTAGCAGGTTCAAGGCCCTCACACACACACACACATCTATCGGGGACCTCTAGGTTACTATCTGTCTTAGTGGACTTTGTGTTACAATGACGAAGCTGAAGCTTGGTAGCTTATAAAGTAGAGAGGTTTATTTAGGTCATGATTCTGGAGCCTGGAATTGCAAACAGCATAACACTATGATGAGAGTACTGTGTGTGTCACACTGGGCGGAGCAGAGGCAGAAGAGGATAGCTGGGTGCACAAGAGGTCTATGAACTGGCAAAGATACAAGAAACGTGGGTGGAGCCAGGCTCCTCTTCACAGAACAGCGGGACTGGATAGAGGTGAAGCCCCCATACAGTTTAGGAGGGGGACTACATTTTTAAAGTTGTCCGACTTTGTTGCAGTTTGTCCCCATCATGCATAACTGTTGTATAAAATGTGATGTGCCCCTAATCTAACGTGATGCATGTCTCTGTTGAAATAGGACATTGGGACCGCGTGATCCACAGAGGGAAGGTGGAGTGGATACTTCCTTCCAGCCCTCAGATGAAACCCAACTGGGACAGCTGGGCCTGAACTTGCAGCTTCAGAACGGTAAGATCTAAACTCGGGGTGCTGCAGCCCCCAGTTGGTGTGTCGTTACTGCATCCTCATTAGGAGACATGGCCATTTAAAAGCGAATGGTTCACGAACCACCCCAGCAGCACACTCATGTGTCAGCTGTGCAGCTGACATCTACCTCATTTGGAAACAGTTCCATTCCTCGTTCTCTGCCCTGCACCCATCCGGCAGTCACCCGCCTCCCTCTCCCACGGTCCCTGGCAATGCCAGCCTCTTTCCACTTCTGTGGATGTGAATCATACATCTGTGAGCTCTCGTGTTGGCAGCTTCTACTTAGCCTGAGAATTACTTTTTGCTGTTCTTTGTTTACTTCTTTATTGGCAGTATGGGGTTTGAACTCAGGGCCTCGCACTTGGTCAGCTTTCTTGCAAGGCTGGCACTCTGCCATTTGAGCCATGCCTCCCGCTCTACTTCCTTACTGGTTATTTTAGAGATGGAGTCTTAAGGACAGTTCTGTTCTGTCTGCATTTGAACCCAAGATCCTCTGGGTCACAACTTCCTAGATATCAGGGTTCCAGGCTTGAGATACTGTATTACCCTGTTTTCTCACCATCCTAGTGAAAGTATATAGAGGTGTAGGGCCAGAAGGCTCTGGCCTAACCAAGGAGTCAGGGTGGATTAGAACCATGTCTCCCCGACCTGTCGCTCATCCTGTCCCACTTGTGTTGCTGGAGGGAGGTCTCTACCAGGGAGCTCACTGGTTCCTTTGCTTCTCACTTCCAGTGGGTTCCACCAATGGGAAGAGTGGATGGGCATGGGAGGGCAGAACGGTTGGTTGGTTATCTCTTCTTGCCTCTTCTCTCCAGTGTCCTGGCTTCCTGCCTTGCTAACTCCTTCGCAGCTCTGGGCACGCTGTTTGTCTTGTCCCTCATTCCTGGGTGGTTTGGTTTCTTCCTCCTCAGTCCCCTTAACCTTGCCCATAACTAAGTACCTCTGTGTCCATTCTGTGCCTGAGCCAGCTGGCAGCAAGGTGGGATACCTGTTTGAGGGGATGAGGATGAGAAAAGAAAAAGAAAAGACAAGACAAGTAATAGATGGGGCCGGGAGAGCTACAGCCCAAGACTACAGCCTAACGCCGTAAGCTTAAGACCGCATCGGTCGTTTATTTCCCTTCTGGTCTTATGTAGTCTCTACAAAACAAGAACCTGTCAGGTGTTACATTGATAATCAAGTCTCTGCAGAGAGTGATAAAGCAATAACACATTCGTACATAATGATAATCAAGTCTCAGCAGAGAGTGATTCACAATACCGACGCTATAGCTCAAAGTTCATAGGCAAGGGGTCCTACAAGATCACTCATTTCTCTGTGTGGTTATCTGACTCAGTGGTGCAGATTCATGGACAAGCCTGACCCTGCACTCGGCTCCCGACAATTCTGGATCTTCAGTGCTCCCTCCACAAAGCCCCCACGGGGAAGACTTTGCCTCTCCAAGCAGTGGTGCAGAGGTGGGCACAGCGTGAGAGTGACGTTGAGAGGCCGTGACCTCAGGGACGGGCTAGTCACGGATGTAGTCCTAGCCCCTGAGTTTGGGGCAGCACTCTCTCCTGGAATTCCGCTCCCTCTTTGCCTCATGGCCACCAGGATGTCAGCAGCTTTGCTCCCTCACGGGCATCCAGTCATGACATGGGCCACGTGTGGACCTGCGCTGAGCCCTCTGACACCTTTCTCCAGCATCAGCCTGTCTTCTTGTAAGCTCTTTCCCAGCTGGCTGTCACCTTCCTTCCTGGAAGACTCTCCAATGGAGCCCTGGGTGGGTTACATGTTGTCTTTTCTACCAGGCGCTCGTTAGATGTGGTTACCTAATCACCAAGCCTCTGGCCTCATTTGCATGATTTGGTTTTTGGCAGTAGACTTTGAGCTCAACATCTCTTGCGTCTTAGGGAAGTGCTCTACTACTTGTACCATGTCTTTTGCTAGTTATTTGAAAGATGTAGTCTAGTGGACAACTTGGCCTGAGCTGATACTGAACCGCCATCCTCAAGATCCCAGTCTGGAGTAGCTCGGGTTCCTGTGTGAGCCACTGGTTATTTGCACTAGTTCTCACCATATGTGCAAGGGCACCTAGACTATTGCTTATCTGCTTGCTGATTTTTTGTTCCTGTAATCATCTTTTGGTTGTTGTACTCACATGAACTCTATTCTCTGCAATGATATATAGTACGCTTCTTTCTGTGATATGTATTAAAACCCACACATAATCATTTAAAAGAATGGTCTCTGGTATCATCGTAAAGCTTGAAGTGGATGGTCTCTTAGGCCTCTTTCACACAAGCTGGGATTCTAGATAATGACTGAGACTTTGTGCTTGTTTTAAGTCAAAAACATCTCAGTTGTTTATAGATTTAAATTGTTTTCTTTCAGCTGCATCACTGCAGTAAACAGAAAGGAAGAAAATAGTTTTCCTTGTTATTCTCGCACTGATGAAAAGCTTCTAAGTGCTAGCAAATGCGGAAAAATCATTTGGGCTTTCATTGTATTGTTGTGCAAAGAACGAAGACAAATCTGGTTTTGTGCAAGATGAAATTTTCTTTCCTCAGGTGGCCCTTGCTGAGGGGGTTCAGGAGGAAGAAAGGAAAATGGGAACTTGGAGCATTGTATTCTTTGCAGGGAAGGGACTCCGATTCCACACACGTTGCCAAGCAAAGGGAGAGAGATAGAGAAAGGAAGTGGGGGGAGGGGCGTGTAGAGAAAGACAGAGTGTGAGCACCAGGGAAGCAGAGGCTCTTTTGATAAGGTGTATCCTTCCAGTGACCTACTTCCTGCAACTAGGTACCTCTTCTGAAGCTTCCCTTATCTGCCAATAGTGCCTTCTGCTTGGAATCGGGCAATAGAAGGACAGTTCCACTAAGGAGTGGTGTCACAGTTTTTGTGATCTAGTCAGCTTGCAGCACCCCCTGCCCCCAACACAGTCCAATTTGTGATGACATTGTAGGTCTTCCAGATTATCTTCAAACTTGGAAATGAAGATTTAGAAATGAAGGGTAGTTCTGCAAATGTCAAAGCAACTACTGCCCCGGGGACTAGCCCCTTTGCCCATGAGCTTCAGGGACAGTTCAGATCCCAGATACAACAGATACCATAAAGGGCCTTTCCGTAGCTGGCCTACTTGCTCTTGAGAACCTAAGGCCCGTGTCTCACAGCTGCTCTCTCTTTCTCCTGGACCCACCCCTTCCCACCCACACATTGTCATGTATATTTCACTGTGCATCAGAGTCTTCTGGGCTTGTTTTTTTTAAACAGAGCTGAGAGAGCCTTGAACTGGAGTGTCTAAACCAGGAGGTGTGAGTGGGCTTCCAGGTGGTGTGCCTGCTGTTGGTCCAGGCTGGGTTCTGAGAACCCCAGACACGACTCTGGAACAGCGTGGCCGGTGTCTCACTCTGACCTGGCAAGTGACTCTCCGCTCTGGGGTGAGTTGCCTCCTCTGTCATACAAGGGTAAGTACGCTCCCCTCCTCAGACTACTGAGGAATTAAGTAACACTGAGTTCAGACCTTGCTCTTTTGGTACATTATGTCCTGTGACCTTTGCAAGCCCTCCATTTTGTGAATAGTATTTAAACATGTAATTTTCTCCATAAAATTCAGTTAAGTGAAAAATTTAAGTGACCCTCTTAGGCCCCTAATAACTTCCTAAGTACAGGATCAGAACAATTCATAAAGCAATTAAAATCAGGTCTTTCTGGAACCGTCAATGAACACTGGCCCCTGGATTCCTGAGAGAGCACATATTTGGTAGCTTCAAGCAAAGACCAAATGTGATACTTTGCTCTTGAATTTATCCAACACTTCTTTTAGCATTCTCGTATTTCTATTATCCATGTTTGCAGCTAATCAGGAAATGTGACTTCGTGGGGCTGGCAGA
This sequence comes from Megascapheus bottae, assembly GCF_031878675.1. Classification (NCBI taxonomy): domain Eukaryota; kingdom Metazoa; phylum Chordata; class Mammalia; order Rodentia; family Geomyidae; genus Megascapheus; species Megascapheus bottae. The sequence goes on along the minus strand of NC_143542.1, from coordinate 6,472,182 downwards.
GTGCAGGACTGCCTCACTGCCCCATTCCAGAAGGTGCCATCCATTCTGCACTCTTGGTAGATAATGCACGTGACCCAGGAATCTGAGAACCCTGCAGCCTTCAAGGTTATTCCACAACAGTAATAAGCTTTGGTTTTGTTTGATGACAGTTCCGCTGCATCCAATGCTCTCCTTCTGAGAAAATCAACCTCTAACCCATCATCCTACAGGTACAACACACACATAAACACTTGATCTACTTCCAGAAATGCAAGTGAATTCATACACGGACTACATCATTCCACCCATTCCCCAACAGAATGCATTTATGGAAGCCATCTCATGAGAGAGGGTGGCAGGGCACAAGGGGCTGTGCCCCTAGCACTGGATCACCTAGTAAGGAGGCAAAGCTACCACCCAATCTTAAGACTACTTCTCCCGGTAGCATCCCTTACATCTGGGGGCCCAGAAGTGCCTAGGATTTCAGATTTGGAAAAATGTTTATATATATGTGTGTGTGTGTGTGTGTGTGTGTGTGTGTGTGTGTGTGTGTGTTGTGTGTGTGTGTGTATAAAACTAGATACTTGAGGAGGGAATCCAAGTCTAAACATAAAAATCCATATATGTTTCATATATCTTAGTCTGACAGTCATTTAATGCAATATTTTCTGAAGTTAGTGAATGAAACAAAATTTGTGCAACTGAACCTTCGAACTTATGGCTTCATTTCAGTGCTCAAAAGCTGTACAATTTTGGAGAATCTTAGATTCCAGTTTTACAGAAAAAAAAGATACTCAAACTGGGCCAGGTGTGGTGGCTCGTTCCTATAATCCCAGTTACTTGGGAGGCAAAGGTGAGAGGATTTTTGTTTTGAATCCATCCATGACAAAAAGTTAGTGTGATCCTATCTCAAAAAACAGGCTAGGGGGGCCAGGAGTTTGGCCTAGTAGAGTGCTTGCCTAGCATGCACAAAGACCCGGGTTCAATTCCTCGGTACCACATACATAGAAAAAAGCCGGAAGTGATGCTGAGGCTCAAGTGGTAGAGTTCTAGCCTTGAGAAAGTCCAAGGACAGTGCTCAGGCCCTGAGTTCAAGCCCAGGATTGGCAAAAAAAACCCAACAAAAACAAAAACAAAAAAACAAACAAACAAAAAAGCAGGCTGGATATGGGGTCATGGATCTGTAAACTCATCTACTTAGGAAGTAGAGGCAGGAGGCTCATAGTCCAGGCCAGCTCATGTTTTGAGATAGTCTCTTGTAAACCAAACCAAAAAATAGTGCCAGAAGCATGACTCAAACAAGCACAAAGCCCAGAGTTCAAACCCTAGTACTGTAAAATAATAACAATAATAATAATAAGGCTGGGTAGAGGCAACCAGATAGATGATATCATAGGGAGAGCTACTAGACAGGGTAGCTATAGGACAATGGTGTGAAGGAAGTTCATGTTCAAAGACGAGATGAGGCGACGAGATGGCGCTAGGACAACCACGTTGAGCTGAGAGTCGAGAGTGAGCCACCTCACACCCACAAGTCGTCACACTTAAAGAAGCCATCTTGCCTTCTACATGGACAGATCTACTGCACCATCACAGGTCACTTCTGTGTCATGGCCAGGGCCCTGCATTTTGACTGTGGCCTGGTCTGTGATGTCAGCTTTCCAGTTATAGCAGCACATAGGTACTCAAAACATTCTGAGTTTGGAACTGGTTGGGAATCTCTAATTCTTGATGATTAATTCAACCTGTATCATAAAAATCAAGTATAGAAATTGTTTCTCATTCATTCCTGAATTTAGATATTTGGGTTCTATTAAATATTCATCTGCTTTTCCAAAGAAGGGAAGTTCTTGCTTTGCTCTGGCTGAGGAACCAGGCACGTGTCTTCCTGCCCCCCCGCCTCACCCCAATCCCCTGTTTCCTAGCAGCCATCCTGAGACTCAGATCAGCAGGTGGCAGATGGCCTGACACCTGTTTCTGGTGCCTTTGGAACTCCTTAAGTAATCACTCTGGGTTCTGCTACTTATGTGCCTGTAACTTTGGGACTGTTTTCCCCATGTGAATTATACCATTTCCTTTCTGATTTGTAGGCTACCTATTCCCAGCAAGAGTCTTCACCGTAGTCCAATGTGCAGAAAGGATAGCCCCGTACCTAGACAGATGCTTATTTCTTGCTGGCTTGAGCAGGAAATGGTAGACAGATGTCCTCTGGGACCCAGGATCTCTGGGGCCCTCCTCCTGATTCTCAGTCTTCTTAGAGGTCCTCTTTGCTTTCTTTCATGCTGCTCAGCTGGCTGACCTGCCTTTTGCCCAGGACTTCTTAACAAGTTCTTTTCCCACTTTCGTTTATCTGTCCTTTTGGTTTTCCCCTTTGCAGTACTGTGGATTAAATCTAAAACTGTATTTTTGAGGCACACACTCTACCTCCTGTAGCTATGTCCTAGCACTTGTGTTTTTATTTGTGTTTGAGACAAGGATCAGCTAACTTGAAGCACACAAACTCTCTGATTCGTAATAAACATAGTCCTTTCTGCTCTCAAGTATTGTTTTCTTTCCAGATTGAAGCAAAGCCCATGCCTTTGTATCCCTGTGCCACACAGAGGCCAGCGTCTAACTGATTTTTTAATAAAAACAAATAAGGTGAAAGTAGTTATGTGGTGGTGTCATGCAGCTAAAATCAAGGGTTGAATTATCTTTGTCTCAACTAGCTTCTTTATTGACACAAATATAGACTCGTGTCTCTGCTTAGAGGTGAAGGGAATCACTGGAAGCCACGTTCAGTGCACATTACCTGGGCTCTGAGGTGCATCGACAGGCCTGGGGAGACTCTGAGCTCTGCGTTTTACAGAGATTTCTGAGAATTTCGGACCTATAAGAAGGATGGAGGCCTTAGACTACAGGGTGACTTAGATTTCCCGAGTGTCTGGTCCCTTATATGTAGATAACTTTTATTTGCTGAATTGAATAATTGGCTTGACATACGTTACACAATTTCAAACACATTTAACACATTACTAAATCATGTCTCTTAAGGATAACAATAACTTAGATGCGTGGTAAGTGTCTGTCATATCAGCACTTAGAGACTGAAGCAGAGGATCATGAGTTTAAGGACAGCTTGGGCCAGAGAGTGAGTTTGAGATCATCCTTGGCTACGTAACAAGATACCATCTCACAAATAAATTTATGAATGAATGGAAAAGGGAATAAAGGAAGGGAGAAATAGAGAGAAAGAAAGGAGGGGTGAGGCAGAGGAAAGGAAGGGAAGGACACAGAATAACACAATTGCCTTCAGACTACCATGTCAATAGGTGGGTAGCGACTCATGGAATTATCTTCAAGCTAAGCATCAAATTCCGTAATTTATCAGTATTCTTTTCATGTACTGTAAGAGTTTGCATAATTTCCCTGTGGTAGAATGCAGAGAAATCAAAACAATAAACTAAGAGATCTCCCAATTCATTGGAGCACAAAATTTAAATCTGTGTTTGCTAACAATATTTCAATTTCTGGCCAAATGTAACATGGAGAGACTGAATAATTATATTTTCATCTTTACTTTGGGAGGAGTCTGTTTATTTATTGCTTTGGTTGAGAATGCTAAAAACCTGGAAGTCTCCAATGTGCTATTTACCTTTGTCAGATAAATTTATTGCTTAACATTGTATTGATTTTGTCTAACACACATACTCATGAGCCCATCACTTTAGATCTTCTCGTGAAAGAAAGTTTAGCACTTAGTTTAGGCTCTCATGATGGTATGTGCTTGAATCAAGATAATACAAATAAAAACATGATCACAATCAAGGCCTTCCAGTTCCTTCCCTGCCCTCTGCATCAGGAGAACAGTTGGTCCTGGGATGTTTTCAGATGGCAAGCCATCATTCTATCTCTCTGGGTTTTGTTTTCTTTCATAAATTTGTACCCAGTCGTGCAATTCTTGAGAACTATGTTTTTGTTTCGTTTTGTTTTGTTTTCCTTCGGTGGTGAGGCTTGGACTATGGGTCTAGGCGCTGTCCCTGAGCTCTTCAGCTCAAGGCTACCACCCTACCCCTTGAGCCACAGCGCCACTTCTGGTTTCCCAGTTGTTAATGGGAGGTAATCATCTCAGGGTCTTCAGAGCTTGGGCTGGCTTTGAACCTCGATCCTCAATCTCAGCCTCCTGAGTAGCTAGGATTACAGGTGTGTGCCATCATGTCTGGCGAGAACTATGTTTTTAGCAGAAATATTTCAACTAATATAAACTTAACCTAAGGAAGCCTCGTTATAGAAAAGGGTAAACAAAAGTGAAATCGGTGGCTATCAAAATGCCTAATATTTCACCTTGCAATGAATTCACTCCTTGATACATCCATTTCTCAAGTATGAATGGAATATCTTTTATATAGCAAATATCCTCTCTCATCTTCCCAACTTACTCCTTTTCGCCTTCAGCCCCTTCCAATAGAACCTTAGGGTGCTGATCAAGAATGGCTTTGGGTGAATATAACAAGTCTTTACTTGGGCTGAGAAGGGAGCCAGTCTCATTTCAAACAGGTAACTGCAATTGGGAGATGTGGCCCCACAGAGAGTATTGTTGGTCTAAGAAAAGACCAGAATTCCCAGGCCTGAATGACCCTGTTTCACATTCATCATTGATTTTCCTTTGGTTCCCCCAAAGAATCTGCTTTCCAACTATTTCAAACCAGCAGTTCAAAGTACTTTTCAAATGTAACCATCACATTCTGCTTGGTTTGCTTCTTTCCCTACTTATTTTTTAATGAGGTCAAAAAGGAAAAGAGGTTAATGCAGCTAGCGGGGCCTCTGAGAAGTTTGAATACTTACGGATCAGTGGTGTTGAGGTAGAACAAGCTCATTTGCCCACGAGCTCTACTTTGTGCAGTGATCACAGGAGTGTGTGTGTGGGGGGCACAAACATGTGCATGCTTGCTGGTCTGCCCATGACAGCAGGGACGGTTCTGAGCAGTGCTTGTGTTGGTGGCAGGAAGTGCCCTGTGCCACGACTGCCTGCCTGCAGCACACTTCGTGTGGTCGTGGACGAGCACCTCCAGTGAGGATGGAACGCCTGCAGCCTGTGTGTGATACAGAGGGCGGTTCCAGAGGCTGTAACTGGGCCAGGTACGCAAGACTGGTACCTTTAACTCCTCTATTACCAGATGAAAGCGGGCTTCAAAGGTTAAGAGCAGATAATCTCTAAAGACAGTGGCTGGAGATGCAAATGCAGATTGCTTTGGCCTCAGAACTGTCTTCTGAGAGAAGCCTCACGCCTTCAAAGCTAGGCCTGCTCTCAGCTCTGCTAGTGGCTCTCCCTCCGCTGGCAAGTCTACCCACTTTTCTTGGCTTTGGTTCTCTCATCTATATCATGAGCATCAGACGTGAATTCTGGTTTTAGAGAAGAACATCTGCAAATGAAATCTTACAGACTCCAGGGGTTCTCCAGGGGAGACTTGGGAAATGGAGTTGGAGTCGGCTTGGGGAACCCCATCTCAATGGGGAGTGCCTGGGGTGCAGGTGAGCACTGGTTTAGAGGCCAGATCAAAGTCCTTCTCGTTCACACTTTCCGGCTGTGGATTGGAGAACCTGTCGAAGGCAGCGGAGAAATGAAAACCCTGGGGCTTGTTGCAAATGAGGAGGGCAGGGGAGGGTTTGGACTCCTGAGCAATGTGAAGAGCTTCAGAGAGGGGCCCAGCTACGAGGCAGGGTCTGGCTTCAGCGCCACGGCCGGAACCTGAAGATGGACTCCTGTCCCAACTGTGGGTTCCCGCTTTGCACCTGTGGGGCCTTTTTCCTTTTACATCGCATCTTTTCATGCCCTCTTAGGACGACTCCATTGTCCTTTCATGTGCTCAGGTTCTGTTTCATGAAGTTTAGGTATGATTAAGGTCATGGTTGACTGGACTGGGGAGGAATAATGGAAATACTAAGCTGGCCTAAATAGTGTCTTGTCTGAAGAGCCAAAAGCAAATGTAAATAAAAATTAAAAAAAGGAAATCCTTTCTTTTTTTATTCCTAAAAGAAATTCATAATGGGCTTTCCTCATAAACTGCGGTTATGTTTAAATAGTACTAATGAATAATTTAAAGACCCACTGGGTTCAGCAATTAGTTTTAAGTGTGGATTAATTGCTTTCTTTATCATATTCCATATTCATTTTTGCATAATATGGACATCTTACTTTAAAAATATTTTCTGTTCTCTAAACGGTTCTGCTAGGTGAGACAAGAAGCTGCTGTAGTCGTTGTAAAGTGTGAAGTGTGCGGTGCCGAGTCCATGGCGCCTGTGCTGAGAGCCCGCACGTCCCCAGGTTTCTCCTCTTCCCCTCTGAGGCAAGCAGATGTGCGCCAGAGCCCGCTGCACACGTCCCTCAGGTGTGGCCCGGTCCCTCCTGAGCAGTGTGCAGAGCTGGAGCATTGGCAGGTGAATAAAGGTTCTTCGGTCTCGCCTCACTGGTCATGCTCTGATGAGCGTTGCGTGCAGTAGAAACTTTAGAAGGTGGGACTTCTTTGCAGGGAGTGGGTTCTCAGGGGTTATATGTTGTCCTGGCCCATTCCTCTGTTTCTATTTCCTAGACACCGGAATAAAGCCCTGTTCCACCTCACACTGTCTGTCAAGACGCTTGGCCTCACCACAGCCTGGATAAAGGGAGCCAGTGACCATGGCCTGAGAGCTCAAAAGTTCTGAGCCAAAATAAATAAACCTTCTTTTGTGTGTGTGTGTGTGTGTGTGTGTGTGTGTGTGTGTGTGTGTGTGTGTGTGTACACGTGCCTGTCATGTACATGTGTGTGCATGCTTGTGTCTATGTGTCAGTCCTTGAGCTTGAACTCAGAGCCTGGGTGCGGTCCCTGAACTTTTTTGCTCAAGGCTGCTACCTTGAGCCACAGCTCTATTTCCAGTTTTTTTTTGTTTTGTTTTGTTTTTACCAGTTAATTGGAGATCAGGGTCTCACAGATTCTCTTGCCCAGGCTGGCTCTGAACCATGATCCTCAGATCTCAGCCTTCTCAGTGGCTAGAATTACAGGTGTGAGCCACCACTGGCACCCAGCCTGATTTTCTAGAAGTTCTGTCACCGCAGAGAAGGATTAGCATTGCAGCAAGGCCGGCCTGCAGCACAGTGGCTGTCACATGCTTGAGACTCTGGCCTGGTACAAGAAAGGGAGCCAGAGTCAAAGGCACACAAATGTACCCTCCTCCACATCGACTTCTGTGAGGAAGAGAGGCAGGACAGGGCACTGGGCTCTGTTTTATACTCACCAGTGCCTTCTACCCTCCTCTCCACATTTTCCAGCCAGTAACTTTAGAGAAGGAGCAGGTTTCTGGGATGCTTGGTCAAGTTCTAGTTCTTGGCAGGGTATTTTTTTTTTTTGCCAGTACTGGGCTTGAGCTCAGGGCCTGAGCACTGTCCTTGGACTTTCTCAAGGCTATAGCTCTACCACTTGAGCCTCAGCACCACTTCTGGCTTTTTTTTTTTCTACATATGTGGTACCAAGGAATCGAACCCGGGTCTTCATGCATGCTAGGCAAGCACTTTAACCACTAGGCCAAATTCCTGGCCCCTGGCAGGGTATTTGCCCTGTGAACATCCACTAAGTGATTCTCAGTACTCGTGATTTTAGTTTTCTGTATAGAGTTTAAATATGCATGTCCTGGCAGGTTGCAATGCCTCATCCTTGGGCATGCAGCTTTAGAGGAGTGGTTTCGTAGCTTTCTCCCCTTATCTTAGTCTCAAAGCGGAGAATTGGTGTCCCCTCTCACGTGCCCCTCTCACGTGTGGGAGCTCTTCCTTGAAAGTGGATGTGAAGGAGGGGCTTTGCAGGTGGGCGCCAGTAAGGAGGCAGAGGGTGAGCGGAGGGGTGAGTGTGGCCCATGTAGTCGACCCACTTGTATGAAACAGTGATGAAATCTGAAGAAGGTCATTGTTAAAGGGGGGATGAGCATCATTCACGGGAGTTCCCCTGGAACACCCACACGTGCTCTGGGGGCTGCGGGAGATGGAGTGATTGGGGTTCTCTCTGCCCACACACACCGCAGAATGGGGTGGAGACTGGCAATGAATCGGCATAGACAGAGGAAACAACTGACCTACTCTGTAGGGATCATGGGGAGAAGGAAGGCAGAGGGAAGGTAAATTGGTCTCGTCTCCTAGCTCTGAGACCCTTTTTTCCTGCCCTTGGATCTCAGAGTTGCAGGCTGTCCATCCATCCTCTCCCCCACAGGGTGTCAGGCCTTAGGACCAGGACTTTGTCATACCCCTGATATCCTGTGGTTCTCTAGTTTGTAGGTGGCCTGTTGTGGGAGTTTTCAGCTTCCAGAATCATGTTAACCATTTTCCCTCGTAAATCTGCCCCCAGATACCCACCCACGTACAGCTCTCATTGTCTCTGTCTTTGCAGAGATGTGGGTTCACACCCTCTAAAAACATGATCCTTCATCCGGCTGCTGCCTTCCAGTTAGTTACAGCCTGTGTCCACCTCCCTCATTGTCTTGATTCTGGCTGCCTCTATTCTGTTGTAAAGGAGCGGTAGACCTTTCTCTGGGGAAACGTTTCAAACAGTGAGTGAGGAGTGGTGGGGGTTCAAATCCACAGGCCTTGGCCCCGAATCATAGTTGCTTTGAAGCCTTGGAGAAAAGGCTTTTAATCAATGAAGAACAATCACTTTTCACTATGTGAGGAAAAATTATTCAAACTTGGAAGTAAATCATCAGATAGGCAAATGAGCTTAGCTTTGAGTGACACATGAGGATGGGCCTGTACCTGCCCAGTGTGGGTAAGTACTTTATTCCACCTTCTTGTCACTCTTCACTAAAGATTCAGATTAAGGGATACTGTGATTAGCTTAGAGGTTTTGTCCATTGGAGATGTGAGCAATTTCTGTCTGATAGAGTAGATAACCTCGGAGTGATGGTTGGTTACTCTATTAGGCTTAAAAGGTTTTTTTTTTTAAATCTAATTGAGAAATCATATCTGAACATTTCTCTGGCAAATTATCTTTAAATATCCAGCCCTTCAAATGTTCTTTGAACCAGTCTTCACATATTAGTGGTTCCCTCATTAAAGAATGAATTGAATAAGATCTCTGACACATGTTCATTTTATATTTACATGAGAGTCAAGATTTTATCATTTTGAAAGTTAGGATTTTTTATGAGTTGCTCTACATCATCACCCAAGTTGAAGTTACCCGACAGCCAATTAAATCTCTCTGATAGCCAGCTAGGAAACACATTCAAGAACCACTTCAGCCCGGGCGTGTGTTTTCTGAGCCTTCAGAGCAAATCCCAAGTGAGAAGTAGATCTCGGACTGATAGCTCCATGTTTCTCTAGATTCCTTTCTGAATGCCTGCAGATTTCACATCTTGGTTTGCTCCTGATTAGTTATTCCAGTTGGTGTTTTCAGTACCTGGATATCAATTTTACCATCTGACCCATTTGGTGATCCCTTGCAGTTGAATGCTTGTTGAATCCATCCCTTGTAGATAGATTCTGCTTTGATTATTCTTTTAAAAAATTATCTGTAGGTCTATGTATAAGCACAGATTAATTAGGAATTTTATGTTTTGGGGAGAAGATCTTTGTTGAGATCTGAAATAGTGATTTTTTCAAAGATTTCCAGGATTGTTTTTCACTTGAGAATGAAGCTCTAAATGTTTGGCAGGCTTGGGGTCTGGGTGTGTCTACTTCAGAAACTATCTCATTGGACACCCAAGAAATATCTTATTACCTGCAGGTTAGTTCATGACCTGTCTTAAGAGAAAGGAGTTGTGATCAGATCAGTTTTTAGAAATTGATATGTAAATTTCATATTCTCTAAACTTATAGAAAATAAGAAAAGTCCTTACTGATAGCTCGGGAAAAGAATAATATAAAAACCAAGTTCACATACTTAACCTAATTCTTTGTATATGTCTTAGTTGTGTTTAAGCTTAGTGTGGAGATTTTTGTTCATTTTCTCAGGAACTTCCTTGTTCAAATAAACATTCTTACCTGCATCTGAACTTAATAAAAGGCAACTTTTTAAGTTAAAAAAAAAATACTATAAAATGTGTTCACAGAAGTAGCTTTTTGGGTTTTTCTGGTGTGCCCCCTTTAAAGTATGTGATTTCTAGCATTCTTAGATAATTTTAGCTTTCTAGTGGTGTGGAGTTGAATTAGTTGGTTGATCATTTCTAAGTGAGAATAAACAATAATACCCTGATGGCTAAACACCATTCTTGACTCTTACTTTTGTGTATTTTATGCTGATGATAGGCTCCAGAGCCTTGTACACTAGGCAAGACTTTTACTGTTTTTATATGCTACCCAGAAGTCAAGCTTACCAAGCGCCACAGCTAACGCTTGTAGTCCTGGTTACATAGGAGGCAAAAACAGGGAGGCTTGTGGCTCAAGACCGGCATAAGCAGTCACCCCGCCTCAGTCAGGGGTACTGTGATGACATGCACTGTCATTCTTACTACTTGAGAGGCTGAAATGGGGAGGGAGTTCTAAGCCAGCCCGGGCAGGAAGATCCATGAGACGATGTCTCAATAGAAGTAAATGGGTGAGGTGGCATGCATCTGGCATCCCTGATAGAATGCAAAACAAAAAATAGGAAAATCTTAGCTAGGCCCTGGTGGCTTATGCCTATAATCCTAGCTGCTCAGGAGTCTGAGATCTGAGGATGGCAGTTCAAATCCAGCCCAGGCAGGAAAGTCGGTGAGACTCTTAGCTCCAGTACACCACTTAGAAAAAGCTGGAGTTGGGAATGTGTCTTAGTGTTAGAATGGCTGCCCTGCAGGTAAAAGGCCCTGACTTCAACCCCCAATAGTGCTAAAACAAGGAAAGAGAGGCTATGCATTTGGATTGTATTCAAGAAGTTTCTTCGTTGCACTAAGAAAGCAATAAGAGCTGTTGTGCTCTAGGAAGTGTGACAGTTCGTGTGGGCATCCATGTTCTGCATGTATAGATGTGTGATAGTCCATTGAAGGGTTTGTGTGACTGACTTCTCACTGAGCCTTCTTCCAGCTCTCTCGTGAAACACAGTCAATTTGGATACAAATTCTGCTCAGCATAGACGATAGATGCTCTCACTCTTCCAGTCTAGCCTTATCTGAAGGTCTTGGTTAGCACCTGAAAGCAAGGGGAAACGGAAAGAAACAGAAACAAGGCTAAGCAGATGATCAAGGCAATAATAAGTAGCTCTGTGCCACATGGCATGGCTGTCTGAATAGGAAATCCCAAGACTTAAAAAGAACTAATCATGACACTTAGCAAGGAGATAGAGTACAAGGTCAACATGTGAAAATCATTTGTGTTTCAATGAACACTTAGAAATTTAAAAATGAATTACCATTTATAGTAACACCAAACCAACTATTAAAGGGTAAAATCTAACAAATTATATACACTATCACTATGCCAAAAACCTGCATAGTAAAATGGTCAATACAGTAAAAGGTGATTTAAATAAATGAGGGCATGTTAATGGGTTGAAAGATTTGCTATTGTTATGGTGTTAATTCTTCCTAAACTGATTTATAAATTCAGTGCAGCTCTAGCAGAGCTTTTGTACAAATTACCAAGCGGAATCCACAAGCTACAGAGAGGTGCAGAGATTGTAGAAGGGGAAAAACATTGAAAAAAAAAGAACAGGGGCCTTTTAAAAAAAAAGAACAGGGGCTGGGATTTGATTTAGTGGTAGAGTGCTTGCCTAACATGCATAAAGACCTGGGTTTGATTCCTTGGTATCACATACATAAAAAAAAGTTGGAAGTGATGCTGTGGCTCAAGTGGTAGAGCTCTAACCTTGAGAAAGCCCACGGACAGTGCTCAGGCCCCGAGTTTAAGCCCCAGAACTGGCAAAAAAAAATATATATATATATAAATTTTTTCAAAAAAGAGCAAAATTCTGCCTGGTTTTAGCACTTAATATAAAGCTATTCTAATGAAATAGTATGTATTACAGAAGAATAGATGCAGATCAGGGTAACAGAACAGAATCCAGATATAGCTTCTGGTAATTAAAGACCAATTAATCTTGATGAAAGTGTCCTTGAGTCCTGCACAGAGATGGGCCATTGAACCAGATGGAAAGGACAAACTATAAAACTACTAGAAGAAAATACACCACTGGGGACTGGTTGCTCACACTTACAATCCTAGCTACTCAGGAGGCTGAGATCTGAGGATCACGATTCAAAACTGACCCAGGTAGGAAAGTTCCTTAAACTCTATGTCCAAGAGAAGTTGTGGCTCAAGTGGTTAAGCTCTAGCCTTGAGCAAAAAAACAAAAACAACAAACAACAAAACAAAAACCTAAGAGAAAGCTTGAAGCCTTGAGTTCAAGCTCAGTAATGTCAAAAATTAAAAACTGGGAAGTGGAAATGAACTTATTTCAACAAACTGGTCAGTGTTAAACTGTACCAGAGGCAAAGCTCAGGGCTCAAACTGAAACTGTCTGGAGAGGCTTTTTGTAGCCGTCTGAGTAGTTATTTTTCTAGCAAGTTTAAAGCCTTCCTCTTGCTGGGGCTTAGTTTTCTATCTTTCCTGTACAACGAGGATCTTACGATCCTGCTTAAGCTGCTTAGGAGTGTTGGTGGAGTGAGTTGTCAGTTGCAGACTCCCTCGCAGGGGGCCTGTGGTGACACAAGTGATGACCCGCTTTCCAGTACAAGCTGCTCATCTTACCTGTAATATACCAGGTCCTGAGAGGCCTGCGGACCTGTTACAGTCCCACTGAGAGCGTTAGAGGGAAGCCAGGCAAACTCCCAGAGGGCTGACCAGAACACTGGACCCTGTCGACCTCTAACCAATGTCTTCCCTGCATGCTCTCTGTCTTGGGACCAAAATATTCTTTGAAGCTGCCCCTTGAGAGCTGCTCAGAATGTTCCCTGCCCTGACAACAAATAACTCAGAATGTCATTACCTGCCAGATGCCTTCAGAAGTGGCACAGCTCCCAAGAGTGCTGGACAGCTCTCAGAGCTGACACACTTGCTTTGGGATTTTAAAAGGCCCAAGATTGATCACAAAAAACCCCAGTATGTTCCAGAGAGCAGAAGGGAGATTTTAGGCTTTCCATGCAGAAGGGTCAGAAGTGTCTGATAATATTTATTTATTTGGTTCATTTCAGTCTGACTCTGCTATGGCATGGGTTATGAAAAAGTTCTAAGAGATGGTGAGTGGTTCTAAATCTTAGCAGAAAAAGATATGGCCAGACCAGATTAAACAACCAACTTCTTTATTTGGAAATCGTAGAGTCCTGTTGGAAAGACTGACAGATCTAGGCAGGAAGAATGCCCTGCACTCTTGTAAAAGATCCCCCACAGTGAGAGGACAAAGTCTGTCTGGGACCATGAGTGGAACTTCTTCCAAGGCCATTCAAAAAGAGGACTTTGAGTCTGAGTGCTGGTAGCTTATACTTCCAATCTTAATTACTCAGGAGGCTGAGATATGAGGATCGTGGTTCAAAGTTAGCCCAGGCAGGAAAGTCTGTGAGACTCTTATCTCCAGTTAACCCCCAGAAAAGCTGGGAGTGGCATTGTGGCTCAAGTGGTAGAGTGTTAGCCTTGAACAAAAGGAGCTCAGGGAGGGCCGGGAGTTTGGCCTAGAGGTAGAGCGTTTGCCTAGCATGCACCAAGACCCAGGTTCGATTCCTCGGTACCACATAGGAAAAAAAAAAAGCTGGAAGTGGTGCTGAGGCTCAAGTGGTAGAGCTCTAGCCTTGAGAAAGTCCAAGGATAGTCAAGCCCAGGACTGGCAAAAAAAAAAAATGCTCAGGGACAGCACCCACGCCAGAGTTCAAGCCCCAGGACTGGCACCAAAAAGAAATAATTAAAAAAAAGCAAATAACCGCCCCCCACACACACACCAAAACAAAACAGAAAACAGAGAGGACTTTGAGTTCTTCTTGGATGACATCACCAGATGCAGAAGAAAAAGGCCTTCTGAGGAGGAGGAAGAAGCTCCAGGTCAAAGCGGGGTTCTGGTAGAGGGGGCCGGTGTTTTTCAGGGGTCGTGCCTGGGTGGGCCACGACTACCAGACAGCCCCTAGGAGAGTGGGGCCGTTCACAGCAGGAGGGTTATGGCCACCTGCAGTGGGTGCCGTGAGAGTGGAAAGGCAGCAAAGCAGAGAATTTCCTGGAGATTCCCCATGGATGCCCTAACTGGGGACCCCATTGACTCAGAGCCACCTGTTACTGCTGTGCCAGCTGGGAAGTGTCCCTTAGCCTTTCAGTGCTTCCACGCTGTCAGATTGTTGGAAGATTAAACAGGATCATGTATCCAAGCTTCCCTTTACCTCCTGATTTTAATGCACACATGTATAGCAAAGTGCTTTTCTTTTAATAGAAACTGAATTCTCAAAGAGATTATACCTGAAGAGGGACTTATCCTTCCAGCGCTGGGCACTGCTTTCAAAGTTGCAATCCACAGTAGGAATGGAGATCATTTAGACATTTTTCACTGGTCGCTAGGGCGGTCTCCAAGGCCTGTGGATGGATTTTAAGATGTCCCCGAGGCCAGAATTTTAATAAAACACACATTCCTTGTAAATTACGTGGCTCACATGAAAATTTGCTTTCTGCTGCACATAGGGACTGCTGCTAACCTCGGTGCCAAATGAGGATGGCATTATTTTAAGTGTGATTGCTGGTGCTCTCTTGAGGTTTCCTGGAGGGTGAGTGGCAAAGTCAGGCGACCTCGTCCTAGTCTTAAGTGATGCTTAGGGTGATGGTTATTCAATACAATTGTTTTGTGTAGCTGGGTGGGTGGTGTGCAGATGACTGGATTCAATTTCATGCTGAGGGTGCAAATATTCATTTTCCCCAATTGTCACCCAGGGTCCAATTTTAATTTGTTTGCTATTTCTGTTAATATCAGGGTCTACTTAATCTATCCTTTGAAAGTCCTTAAGAATATTAACAGGGAATCCTTACAGAATTGCTTCAGAGTTTTTAAATGTTTGTAAATTACTCTGACAGCCTTTTAGTTTTAACTCACATTAAGTAGATTTCATTATTAACAAGAATATGCACAAATTAAGATGAGGCCATTAACATCCTAAATACACTGCATTTTACAAAAAAGAAAGCAAGCTTGAAAAATTTGGGAAGATGCTTTTTACACAATGAAGTTGCCCAAAATAGAGGCAAGAAATAGAATGTAGCCCTGCTAAGAAAGACTTATGGATATTTTCCACTGGGTACTGAGAAGTATTTATAAGAAAGAGAGGAGCCGGGAGTCTTGCCAAGTGGTAGAGTGTTTGCCTAGCATGCACGAAGACCTGGGTTCCATTCCTTGGTACCACATGCATAGAAAAATGTCAGAAGTGGAGCTGTGGCTCAAGTGGTAGAGTTCTAGCCTTGAGAAAAACCGAAGGACAGTGCTCAGGACCTGAGCTCAAGGCCCAGGACTGGCAAAAAGAAAGAGAAAGAAAGAAAGAAAGAAAGAAAGAAAGAAAGAAAGAAAGAAAGAAAGAAAGAAAGAAAGACAGACAGACAGACACTGCAAACTTGGGCCCTGACTTCCCATTTTAGATCAATTTCCACAAGTTAGTTTGTGGTTAGTTTGTTAAATAAAAAAGTACAAAAACTTGCTAGATAGAGCAAGCAATTTGCTTTGCTGTTGTTGCTTCGTTTTTTGGTGGTCCTGAGGTTTGGATTCAGGGCCTGGTGCTCGTGAGGCTGGCACTCTACCATGTGAGGTGCCTCCAACCTTGTACTTGGGCATGGACTCTCATGAAGTTTTCTGCATGAGCTGGCCTTGAACTGTGATCCTTTAAAGTATGTAGGGTTACAGGTGTGAGCCAGTAGGTTTGACTTGTTTCTGTTCTTGCTTTCTCTGTAGTGCTGGAAATGGACTCCCACTCCTCATTTCACCTTGCACATGCTCTACCATTTGAGCTAGGCCCAGTCTTTTGTGGGTAGGGTCTCGCTCACTTTGATCAGGCTGGACTTGAACTTCTGACTCCCCCTTCCGTCACCTCCTAAATAGCTGGGACCGCAGGTGTGCGTCACTACACTACCCCTGGTTGTTTATGTGTTTCTCGCTCTGTTGCGGCATTGTAGATGGACAGAATGAGCCCAGGAGCAGAGGCTCCTGAGATGAGGTGGAGGAACCAGAGCTTTACAGGGCACACAGGGAGGTGGGGCTGCTGGGAAAGGGGCAGACTTGTTAGTGATGGGGAGGGTGGGAACCGGGAGGCTAGGAGAGACAACCCGGTGGGCTGTGCCAAGGACATGGAGTGTTGGTGCTCAGAAAACTCTACTTCACAGTGTGGTGCTTTGGCATGGTGAGCTTTTTGAACCAACTGAGTACCACAGCCTCTCTCTGCCTTCTGCATGCCATGTCTGGGAAGGGTTTTCTCTGCATTTCCCTTATCTGACCTAGAACAGATGGGCAAGAATTCCCTGCCCTGAATCCTATCAGCCAGGGAAGCCTAGCTCCTGTTCCAATAGGGGACAGAGGAACAAGGCTTCACCCTTGAAGCAAGCCTGCCACCTCCTCTTCTGGAGGACTCATCCAGAGGCACTGCCAGCCTGTCACCAACTCTGGGGGACTCCACAGAGGCTGAATGTGCATAACCAGACAGGCTTCCTTCCCGCAGAGCCCCTCCTGTCTCTGTGGGTTTAGAGGCTGTAACAACTTGAACACCCACATTTCTCTCAGGCTCTTGCTTTATGTGGCCCTCTTGCACAGGCACGTGGAGTCTGTCTCTTGTTACTACCATGGAGATTGGTTTTCTGTCTTGCTGCATGAATATCTTCAAGGGACAGGGCAGAAGTGGCACTTGACGGAGTTAGTCCCTCCGTTTGCACCATTCACCCATGTCTCTGGTTCCCTCCCACTGCACCTCAGCTCATTCAGCCCTGTGGATGAAGGTGACCTTCTCTTTCACATGAACGGATTGTGCAGGCAGGCCAGCTTCACAAATGCCAGCCCCCAGTCTCCTCACCTGGTCCAGCCTTGTCCAGAGACCACGCTGAGCACCCATTTTGCTGTAGGTAAAGGGTTTTGGACCTCTTCCGTGTCACTTTGCTATGTGTAAATGTGGACTTGAGCTGTTGGCAGAAGATGTAAGAGGAAGAGACAGACTCACTGGGTGGAAGCAAGGAGAGATGGTGGGTTTGCCTCTGGACATCAGGAGGTATTAGAGGCCTACTACTACGCTGCCTGCTTCATTGGAAAAATTAGCTTTGTTGTCACGTCTCCTTGATTCAAAAACCAGTCTCCCTGAGGTGCCTGTTCTGAGGCCCCTGAGGCCATGATTGTGGTGGGTACAAGGCAAAAGGAATGAAGAGACAGCCATTCCCATTACTCCTCCAATCCCCGGGCAGAAGCCCAACTCTGAAGGTTCCAGGCATCAGGCTGACCATGTGCCCCAAAATGCCAATTAAGGAGATGGACACAGAAGGGCAGAGAGAGGTTTGTTAATGTGGCCCTGCTGTGCGAAGAGGAAGGACAGGCCTCTCGGCCTGTGGAGGACACAGGCAGGAGCAGAGGAGGGCCTGGGAGGAGGTGGGTGTGTGAACAGTCTTGGTCAGCGGGCGGTCTGGTCCATCACTGTGTCAGTTCAGACTCAGATCTGACCATCTGAGAGGGTGACAGCTCCTGCAGGGATGGGCTGGCTGGGAGTCTCTGCCATGCCTGGAGTCCATCGTGGGCGAAGGTTAGATGGTGACTGGGGTCTGCACCGCCTTGGAGGGGCTGGGGGTACCCTGTAACAGCTGGCAGTAAGCTGAAGTCTACTGAGCTCTGTGCCTGCTGCTGGGTGGGGCTCACACAGGCAGGGTCACCCTCAGCCTTTGGCAGGTTGGCCAAGCTGTGTTCTAACTTTTTCAAACTTCGCTACAATACTGTCAGGATGGTCTGGCCAGCTAGTCATTTTCAGCATTGTATCTGCAAACTCTTTCCAAAAGCCATTTTGTCTTTGAACCAACTTTGTCAACATTGTCATCATAGCAACGGTTGCTAGGAGAAGCTGCCAGGATGTTGCCATGGGAACAGTTGTTTTGGAAATGAGACAACACACTCTATCTGGAGCTAAGGTAGGAAGGCAGGGACCCAGCTACCCCCTTCCTTCCTCCCTCCTCATGAGGGCTTTCCTGCCAGATCCCAGAGATCAGCACACAGGGCTCTGGTCCTTTGGGACGAGAAGTCCATGTGTGCTGGAGTTTCTGATTAGTCAGACTGGGGGCTGATTTCCTGATTTACCCCCTGGCCTGTGGCTGTGTGCAAGATCTAGAATAATGTGTGGGCTTATTCCACCGTGTTAGCCTTGTTTACCTCTGGGAGTTGGTAGGATTACAAGAAAGGATGTATGTAGTTTCTGTAGCGTGGTACCTTATGATATGCAGTTGTGCTATTATGCCCAGACAGTAGTTTGTGCTGCTTCCCACGCCATCAGTCTCTGGCAAGGGGTCTTCCTGCTGTGACAGACAGGCAGCCATGCCTGAAGTGGCGTAAACCCTGCACAACAGGAGGGAACTTGAACTTGGCTGCTATACAATTCCAAATCTGAAGTCTCAGGCTGGGCCTGGACTCCAGGAGTGCCACACATCAGGTGTGCTTATGTGCCCCCGTGCACCAAGTATGGAGATGTAGGGAAGGAGGCAGGAATGAGGTTTGCCATGCAGCATGGGTGTGTAGCCATGGCAAGACAGAGCTTCTGTGCATTCTCAGCCTTCTCTAGAGGTCAGACAGGGAACAGGGCCAGCCTGCACAGTTCAAGAGTGCCAGTCCCAGGCTGGGCCTTCCTCTCTGGAGAGTTCTGTGCTGGGTGAGCCGTCTTCGGGGCTCTGCTGGTCCTCAGGGGTAGTTTCTTCCCTTGTTGCTCGTATGTTGTTGATTAGTCCAGACTTGTTTCACGTTCTATCCTGTGTGTCGCCTTGCTGCACTAGTTTATCTGTCCTCCCAGTCCTGCATTATGAGAAATGCTCCTCGTTTGCGGTGCTGGGAATGGAGCTTTGTGCATGGCAAGCTACTGCTGAATCCACTGCCGAACAGCGTTGGCAGTCACTATGAGATTTAGCCTGTACCCCCAGCACTGGTGTCCTTCCTCTTGAGGACATGAAGAGGGGTGGTGGAATGGGTCATGAGAACAGCGTAGTCTGTACACATAGAGAAGCAGAGACCCTCAGTGGCCCTGACACACTGATCCTGCTGGGGGCCTGACCCCTCTGGCCCTGAATCCCCGAAGCTCTGCCCCCTTGACCCTGTCAGCCCTGCGGCTTGTAGTCACCCTTTTGGGACACACCCCACTTGATCTCCATCACTGGAGCTGAACTTCTCCTTGGCCTTCCTATCCCATGTCCTGGGGGCTTAGTGATTGAGATGCTCTGCCTGGGGAGACCCAGAATTTTTTCTTGGAAACTCAACTATATTCAGGAATAGTTCCAGAAAGGCCATGCACCTACACAGAGCACTTCCCCACAGCAAGAGAACCCCACCAGACCTGAGCCGACCAGGTTCTTCTCAAACAGCTGCGCGTAGCCTGTGGATGGTTATTTGCTGTTTGTCTACTTTAATGTATTCTGGAGTTTTCAAGCAAATTTATGTGGATCCGTAGCCCAAGGATTGGACAGTAGCAAAGAAGAATGCCAAGGAGAAGTGTGATATATGAAATACTTGCTGAGTTACATCTCTTCCTGTCCTCAAGAGGAAGGACACGAATTAAAATAAGGGCCCAATGCAGTGGCTCACACCTAAAATCCCAGCTATACCAGAGGTGGCATAAGGAGAATTACAGGTGGAGTCCACCTGGACAAAGAAGTTAGACAATGACTCAAAAACAGGTTGAGTGTGGTGGCTCCCCCGAGTGATCCAGCTGTTCACAAGTTAGGATTAGAAGGATCCCTGTCTGAGACGAGGCTGGACAAAAGCACAAGACTCTATCGTTATTATTTTTTTGTTTTGAAACAGGGTCTGTTGTGTAGCCTAGGCTCACCTGATCTTCCTAAGTGCTGGGATTACAGGCATGCGTGTACATCATGCCCAGCCCTAATTAATATTTTTATTAATGTATAATCACGTAGTACCTTGGAACCTATAGGCCGAGAGAAGGTGCTTTGCCCACATCTAAAGTAAGTTACACTCTGCCGTTATCTCATGGATTCACTCAGCTACTATGCACTGAACACAGCTATGCAAAGCATCTCGAATCAGAGACGAGGGATGGCTCAGATCCCTGGTCTGCACTCTCGGGTTGCTCTTGTTCCATTGCGGAGACGGTCTCTGGGTCCTAACCATGCTTGCTCTGTGAGGTTAGAAGAGCAGGGCATGGGGTCTCCAGACGGCCTCAGGGTTCCCAGATGGCATTCAGGCCAACTGAGGAAGTGCCCAGCAAACGGCATGGAGAGCAAGAAGGTAGCCAGCGTCTTCACCCGAGCTCCCTGGTGTGGACGGTACATCTTCCACTAGCCACAGCAGAGCAGGAATTCCACCGCGGGTTACTGCTCAATAAATGTCAGCTATTTTTATTATCAACATAACTGGCCGCTGTATTTCTATACAGTCACAGTCACTTGAATTTGTGTGTTTCTTAGAGGTGCAAGATGGACTTTATGACTGAGGGGAAGTAGTTCCATGTTTCTAATTGCACACGCTGTGAAGTCTCCTCAGAGGGGCCCATCCGATTAGCGAACATCTTAGGTTTCATGAGGGTTTTCTTCCTTCCTCTGCCTTTCTTGTTGCTGCAATTGTAGGCACACACCACCACACCTGACCGTGGCAACCTGTGTAGGGAGACCTATGATATCTGTCTTGCTGATCCACGGGGTCTTCTGTCTCACACAGTGTCCAGGTGACGTGGGCCAGGCTGCCATGGTTTTGGGGACCCAGGCAAGCCTGGTCAGTGTGTCTGTGAGTTCCTAAAACGGGACCCAGTGTAGGCTCAACTCCCACCTCCCCAGAAGAAAAGACATTGAAGACCAGCATGGGAGTTCAGGAGTACTTGATTGGAGAGCCAACCCTTCCAGTCCTTCCTTCACAGGTTTTGCTGACACATCTGAATTGCTATGCGCCGACCACACCAGGCCATGCTATGTGAACCCATAACATTTATGCTTTGCAGTGTCAGACCTTCGGCTTTAAAAACAGACTTTTAAAAGCCAGAGAACCTGGCAATTAATCAGTGCTCTCTGCTCAGAATGAAAATACAGTAGGATTGTTGTGTCTCGATGCACAGATGGCTGCAGCTGCATGGAATGACTTTTTTCTCTGTCTGCCTCTCCAAGCCCCCAGCTTGTCATTTACTATTTGGCATTTGGTAGATGTAACTAAATGTTACAATGAGTCTTCAAATCAGGTTTTAGAAATGGGTACTGCTGCCCTGTTTGGAACAGCATCACTGTGTTTCTGACCATGCCACCATCACGTTCTTGTTGTCTAGCAGTCTGTGAGTGACTGATGGAGTGGGTGGCCTGAATTCTGTCCCTGGGTCTCCTGGTTTCCAGTTGAGCAGAATGCAGGGGTCACTGCCCTGGCTGTTTCATTAGTATCTGTGATTTACTCTCATCCCATGAAAGATCTGTCCAGAGTTGACATCTCAGGGCCATGTATCTACATGACCCTGCATTAGTCCACATTCTGTTGCTTGGCTATTTTACAAAGCAAATCTGTTTACTTAGTTTATAGCATATTACCACATAACTCTCTGGACTCCCTTAAGTTTGAGCTAGAGCTCTCACCCTATTTTTTCCTGGTTAGTTTTAAGAGAGGGTCTAATTCCTGCCTGGACGTGCCTAAGGTGTGGTCCAGCTACTGTTGGCTTGCTGTTGTCCCCAGATCACAGGCACACACCACTCTGTCCAGCGCTTCCTATGGAAGCAGAGTTCTTCAGACTTTTCAGCTGCCTGGCTGGCCTGGAATCTTGATCCTACCAACCTCCGCCCCCCCACCTAGTTTGGGGCAATAGGCATGAACCACTGAACGTAGGTTGATTTGGGTAGGGGTCTCGTGAACTTCCTTGCCCAAGTTAGCCTTGGCTCACGATCCTCCTCTCTCAGCCTCTCAGTAGCAGAAGTTAGAGGGATGAGTCTCCAGTGCCCAGCAGATCTATTATGGCTTTAATCTAAGATACATGTATTTCTCCATGAGCCTTGCAACTGTGTAAACACTTAAGCAAAATCGCAAGGGAATTGCTTGACACATTTTCCTCAACCTTGGAGCTTCTTCCCCAGGGCTCATGAGTGTACTGCAGCAGAGTGGACATCTAAGGTCTGTGTTTTACTGAGAACTGGCACCAACAGAGCCCCCAGGGATGTGACCTGGGAGGGCTCTGGACCTGCAGTGCCTGGGGGTGGGGCGTTGCCATTCCACAGAAGCCACTGAGTGGGCTGCTTCTCACTTTCCAGTAAGGGACCCCCCTGCTGTCCCCGTCCATCAGGCTTTGGTACCTTCATTGGCTCACTGATGCCCGGCTTGCCATTTCAGCTTTAGGAAATCCTATTTGAGGAAACACTTCTTGCCGAACTCTTAGCTGGGTTCTTTGAAGGTGGCGTTTAGAAAAAGGCGACGTGGGCTCTAGGCCAGAAGGCCGTGTCACTGAGCAGAAATGAGTCTGCATATGGTGGGGAGCCCCAGCTGACTGGTCAGCTGCTGCCTCGGGGCGGGCCCTGAATGGCCTGCCCTGTTCTCTTCCTCTCCTTCTCGCTCCTGGCGTCCTCAGTGGACTCTGGCACTTTATCACATGGGCCTGCCTTGTGAACCATGCCTGCCCTCAGTTCTCTGGTCAGTTCTCCTGTCTTCCTGGCTTCCCCACACATTTCCTATTACACATCCTGGGATCTGCTTGCCTTAGAAGGGGGAAAAATGTAATATTGCCTTGTAATACTTGACTTTTATATACCGGTCACCAAAATAGCAGAGAGAACAACTTACAGGAGGAGAGATATATTTGCTTCATGGTTTCAGGGGTTCCATCCATGGCTACCTGGCCCCATCCAATTGGCAAAACATGGCTGGAGAGCAAGGCGCCAATCAGCTTCTTTACCTCCTGGCAGACAGGAAGCACAGACTTGGGCCAGACCAGGTGTAACTTTCAACATCACACCTCTGGTGACCTACGTATCCATCCAGGACCCTTCTCCCTAAATGGTGCCACGAGCCGAGGACCCGTACGTGAGCCAGAGAGAGACATTTCGCTCTCAGCCACAATACTTGACTTGGCTTGACACCCATCATTGAATTAAGAGATGGCTGTGAATTCCAAAGCCATAGATCTCGGGCATTGGAAAAGGGAGAGGGGAGCGAAGGGAAGAATGGCCAGTGGCCATTGTGACATGAAGTTGCTGCCGGGGTCAAACTGGGTATGGAAGGACATCTGAGATTCACCTACAGCACCATGCTGCCCCCCTCCCTAGTTGGGGGAAAGGCCTCTGCCTCTGTGGTAGATGCGGAGTTGTACTGAGCTGCTGTCTTCTCGAGAAAGGAAGGATTTATTTTTCTGTTGTTAAAAGGACTCCCAGAAGACAGCCCTAACTCTTAGCTCTCTTTAGCTAGCACTTCAACTTACCTGCCAAAGACCAGATTCCCTCTCTGGATGCAGTGAATATCTAGTGCTCCGTGGAAACAAGGATTATAAAGGCACATATTACTTGGTTTTACGTTATCATAGCAAAATGACTGAGGATGGGTTGTCGTACTCAGGCTCAAGAGTATCGTGTTCGAGGCCTCTCAGTTCTAGTGAAGGCTTTGTGGAGAGTGGCATCATGGTGGTGGAAGAGCTATCCAGAGGAAGTGCCATCCAGGCTCGCAGGCTGGAATTTGCTTTCCAGTAATAACTTCCTCTGGACTGAGACGTGTGGGTGGATTCTTGTACACAAGCAGTGAGACAGAAATCAAGTAGCGGGACCATTTTCTGGACTGACTGTCACCCCAGTATCTCTAACAAAGGCACAGCTTCCCTGCTCTGGTTAGCCTAGATCTCCTTTGGTGCTTCTTTTCTGGATTCTTTCAGTCGACATGGCTTCAAATCTACCTTTTATACCTATTGCCAGATACAGAGAAGTTTTACTTCTGATGATTACAAGACCACTGCTCGCATGCAAGAGCACATTAGCTGGGCATCTACTGGCTGAGGTCATTGCTGCTCTTTGGACAGCCCTCAGCCCTCACTAAAGCATCCTGCACTGCCGGCCCTGGAAGCACAGGGGCCATTACAAAGCTCAGCCCAGTGGAGGAGCTAGAGGCCCAGACTCTGGTGGGGGGAGACTCTCTGAAGAATGGCTACCTCCTAGGCTGTTCCACCTGTCACCAGCTGTGGGGAAATGATCCCTGAGAGAAGGACAGGAGGCTGAGTAGAGGGAGGCAGGGAAAATGCACACGCGAAGAAATCTGAAGGTTTCCCTTTGTGTTTCAAGTACCAAATTATGCTTGACATTTGAATTTTCCCCAAGGCTCACTTCCCTACAATCATGCCAAATTACCCTGAAAGGGTTGGAGCTTCACAGAGAGACTTTGACTGTAATCAAACAGGTCCCTCCATTAAGGGTCCATACAGAAATGGCTGGGACGGCGAGGGAGGCCTGCTGCACTTTCACTGGCTAAAGAAGGGCAGGCACTGGGGCTGCCCTCGACTCCAGCACTTGACGAGGAACCTGAGGACAGCCCAGGACAGCCGTCCAGGGCCGGAAGGAGCATTAGAGTGTTGAAGCAGGCCTGTTGGCTGACATCTGGGGAGCTCTATGGAGCTGTGCCAGAGCTGGGCTGGGCTGGTCACACATAACTGTGAACTTCACAAGGGCCATGTGAAGGTCACACACACACACACACACACACACACACACACACACACACACACACACCCCGAGCCTGTAAAAGTGGAAACCATTTACCCTCAGTCTTCTGGATGCCAAACTCTGTGGTTAGAGGCACGATTAGATTACCTAAATGACCAGAGAGAATGCCCTTGCCACAGCAAAGGGCTGACCTAGGCCCAAACAGCAGTGGATAGTTTTACATGGAATCGACTGGATCACCTGGATCCAAGACCTTGTGAGACTGGGTTGGTTCACTGGCTAAGGGAAGATGCTGACTGTACCGTTCACTCACTTGTCAAGCGTGTTAATATCAGCATTAGCCGCCTGGGGAAAAGGTTTACTGCTCAAGAAGGTCTCAGGCCTCCTGAGGAGGTCCCATCCCTGCTGTAGACAGAGGAGTCGGGGTCCGTGAACCTACAACACCACTTCTGGAGTCAGATCCGAAGAAAGTGAATTCAGCACTTTCAAAGGCTCTGTGCCCTATTGTCTGGGAGCTCTTCCAGACAACGGAGACGGCAGGCCTCCACCACCGATGTCTCACGAGGGGATGAAGGCATGGTCATGGAGAATGCTGTGTCACTCAGGCAGCAAAGGAGGATATTTGCCACCACTGTGTGGAGCCTGGGACCACGAAGTAAAATCAGCCAGACACAGGAAGACAAACGCTGGACACTCTCATTTACATATGGAATTTTTAGATGCCCATCTCGTAGACGCAGAGAGTAAAGATGGTAGTTGCCACACGGCAGGAGGAGGGGAAGATGGCTTAGGGTTCCAACTTGCAGTTTCAGACGCATGGGTGAGAGAGCCAGGGCAGCTAGATCGTGGGTCCACACCCATGACTGGACTGCAGGCATTACTCTCCAGGGCGCCCACGCACGCAGTTATCATGCTGTGCATCTGGCATACTCAGCCTTTGTCAACTAATAGCTTGAACTCAGGGCCTAGGCGCTGTCTCTGGGCTTATTCCCAAGGCTAGCACTCTACCACGTAAGCCACAGCTCCACTTCTAGATTTTTTGGTGGTTAATTGGAGATGAGAATCTCATGGACTTTCATGCCTGGACTGGTGGCAATAAGAAGACATCAGATGGAAGGAGTGTCAGCATAGGGGCCTGAGGGAAAGGAGAGGTAGAAGGGATCCAAGTGCATAATATGCCTGGGATGCGTGTGTGCATGTGTTGTGTGTATGTGTGTATCCATATGTATGAAAATGAAAGCTACCAAATGCTGTTTGAGAAAGGGAGTATAATGGAGGGATTACACACAGCATGGAATTACCACAGTGACCCCCCTGCCCTGCGAATGTGTGGTGATCACAAGGAGAAAGCAAGAGAGAGGCCCTGCAGCAGACACACAGCTGTATCTCACCTCACTGTTCTCCTCGTTCTGGGACCTCAGTGCCTAGGGGGAGCTGAGGGATGAGGCAGCTTTGCAAACAGTATTCATCCAAACTCTGCCATGTTACTGGGGGAACCAGGGGAGAACCATTGTTCATGCCTTTCTACCTCTCAGTTTCCTCATCCAAGCAGCGAGGATGAAGACACATATCTGTCACCTCAAAGAAGGGCAAAAAAACAAACAAGATCTGTACAGTGTCACAGGTGCAGGTACAGTGTTCTATGCCAGCAGCCAGCTTGCTCTGGAAGGGCTCCCCTTGTTCTCCAAGGCACCAGAGCTCCCACACAGTGCAGGAGCTGCCCTGTCCTTCAGCCCCTCAGCGCTTCCCACTGTGGTTCCAGCTCCAGCCAAAGCCACGCAACAAGCACTGCTGTGATAGTCCCTTTATCACAGGGCTGCTATTGTAAATAAGGGATGGAGGCTCCTGTGCAGGGGGCGGTCTTCCCAACAGCTCCATCTAAATGCAAATGCAGATCCCCTGCCAACCTGAGAGGTGCAGGCTTTCCTATTAGCAGGCAGGAGATAGGAGAGTTAATTTAATGCTAAAACATTCCCAGGCAAGGAGAGCAATTTCCCCTGTGGAGCGGTGGCCTCATTTTCTCTCCATGAGCACCAGGCTCATAATATGATAATTTTTACCTTTTTAAACTTTGCTGAAGGAAAAAGGACAGTCATCTGTCTTTGCAAATGGCTCCTTTTGCATTCACTTTATCTACAGAAATGCAGATATTTGTCCATTTGGTGACTGAATGGCCTGGAAAAAGCAGAAAGACGAAACTGACTTCAATTCCTGGATGTGTTGGGATTCAGTGCTGGTACTTGAGCCCTTGAACTCCTACAGCAGGCAGGCTGTGAGATGGGATTTGGGCCATCAAAACGAATCCATTAGTGTTCTTCTTCTGTGTAAGTTGAGCTCTGTGGGCTAAGAGAAGAGGAATTGAAGGGACTAGAAGTATAAAGAATAAGGCCGAATCAGTCAGTCTGTATGGCAGCTCTTGTAGTCAAGGTTTGGGAAGAATGAAAATGGGCCCTGCTTCTAACCACCTGGCACAGAATGACTCTTAGGCTGTGTGGGTTGGAACCCACAGTGTCACTGAAATGCTGCAGCAAGATGGAAATACTCAATGCATGTGCCTGGTTAGGGGCGTGGCCTAAACCGGGGTCCTCCTGTTTCCAGCTCTTTCCTAATTAATATGGTGTCTCACAAACTTCGCACTTGAATGGCCTCAAACTATAATCCTTCTAATCTCTCCCTCCTGAGTCACTAGGATTACGGATATGAGCCACATTTCTCAGCCTTCCTAAAATTTATTTGTAAATCTAATCCTCGCGGTCCTTCTGTGGTTACCTGCGCACAGTGCACAGAACTGCAAAGCATGTGAGTTGCCTAGAGCACACATTCAGAGCCATGGTTAAACAGTGAGGCCTTTTTGTGTCCGCTCCGGTTGCACACAGGCATCCTTCTTGTGGTTTATTGAAGGCACTGTTTCTTCAGTAGGCAGCCTTTTCTTGGTGACAGGTGCTGAGTGGAGGAAATATGCAGGCATGGTTGACGCTGCTGTTGACCACAAGTTCCGTGTTCCCAACCAACAATAGACATCATCCAGTAGGACTTCTGTAAAAGGAGCATGCTAGTCACAGACTCACAGCAAGGCTCCCTGAGCTCTCCTGTCTGGCGTCTGGTTGCGGGTTCTCTGGTACTGCAGGAGTCTCTGGATTCCCTTGCCCTGGCGTCCACCTTCGGTCCTTGCAGGTGCCTGGATGAATCTCCTACATGTAAGAGGTAGGAGACATGTCTGCAGTCAGATGACAAGACAGGCAGAGTCCAAACCTGGAGCTGTCTAGCCCTGAGTGCTTGCAAGACCTACTGGGTGAACCTGCGAGGCATAGATTGGATACGCCCAACCAGGCTCTGTGTTCTGTTTGTGTGTTGTCTGCGATACATGCACACTAGTGAGGTTGCTAGATGGCGGTTTGGGAACCTGGTCACGTACTCCCAGGGATGCTTCTGCTGTAGCCAGCCTTCTACTTCTTGTGGCCAACTCTGATCTGGGGAAAAAATTGCTTGGGGCGTGGGGCTGGGGGTCAGCTAAAAGTGTGTGCTGGGAACAGGCCAAGTATATTCAGGGTTCTAGAACAGACATTCATTTGTTCTTTTTTCTGGGATCTGAACTCAGGGCCTCATGCTTACAGATACTGTATGCCTTGAGGCATGCCTTCGCTCCTTTTGCTTTAGTTTGAGTTTCCGATAGGTTCTCCAGCTTTTTGCCTTAGCAGAAGGTCCATGATCCTCCTGAAGTCTTGTTTGTTGGGTGCCATCTTGCTGACTCTTGTGGTCTGGACAGAACTAAAACTGCTCTCCTTCTATCTCTGCCTCCCAAGCGGCTGTGATTATAGATGAGAAGCCCGGTGCCTGGCCCTGTCAGTTCTCCTTGATGAAAACCCCAAAGCGGCCTTGACTTCCTGTTTTTTCTGTTGGTTTGGTTGTGTGGCTTGTCACTGGATTCTCTGAAGTTCTTCCTTTTGGCTGACACCATCTGCTTGGCTTTGCTGTCATCATCACCGTGATGCCATCATATTTCCTAAGCTTGCTTATGTGCTGTCTGTGATCACGACCAGAGTAAGCTCAGGATGTAGACAAGTCCGTTTGCTCACTTAGTCAGCACTGGGGCCTGCAGAACACCAAACGACTCAGGGAAAAGACGTCAGAACCCTTACCAAAGGAGCCAGGGTCCCTGGCCAGGCCCTCTGGGGTCTGCGCTTTGGCCGTTTCTGAGTTTAGAAACTGTGACGAGGTGTCAGAACAACCCCATGGTTGACTGTCTGAACCCACGTCGTCCGTGATTGGCCGCTGTTCTCCTGTGGAATCTGCCATATAAACAGACCAAAAGCTAAGTGCACTGAAGGATGGAGTGGGCCTGCTAGCTCACAGGATGATACAGTGACAGAAGCCAAGAGAGCTCTCTGAGGGCACAGCATTGACCTAAGCAGGAAATGGGTCCCTTATTAAATAAAGATGGTCAGTGATAATCTGTGAAGCAGTTGCAAATGGGTATTCTGGAGTCAGCCATCTTCATATACATACTTTTGTTCCCCAATTAAACTAAAAAGGGTTAAATATGTCACGTTTTCTTTTAGGAGTCAATTTCCTCTCTTTATTAACTTGGCTGTAACGCCAGGATTCAACCCCTGTCCCTTTTAACTTGAAAGCTTGTAAATTCACTTGTTCTGCCTGTGGCTTTAAATATTACGCTGCACAACACTGCCTGCCTCAAACATGTCCAGCTTCAGCCCCCACCCCAGTCTAGGGTCCCAGTCAGGAATCTGCATCTGCGAGGAGATCTTGTGTGCCAAATGATGCAAGAAATTTTCATTTGAGAATGATGTTCATACTCTGGATTGCCTTCATAAAGGTATATAGTTATACACAAACAGAACTTCTACTTTAAGCTAATGTCTGGAGTATGAAAAACCCCTTCAGAACTGGAAAAAAAACATGATTCCCAGGTCAACTTCTCTTTAATAGAGTTGATTTAATACTTAGTTCTTTGTTTGAAGACTGAAGCGCCTTCCTGTGCTGTTTCCTATGGGTTATGATGTTTCCTTTAGCCAAATGTTATCACTTCCAGTAAGGCTGAGGTATTTCCAACTCCACCATCTGGGTGAGACAGAGATGGTTCCAGAGGGGAGAGGGGCAGGGGCCCCAAGTAGCACACGCCCTCAGACCATTTTTACCAGCTTTCTGGTACTGTTGGAAACCACGTAAGCCCACACTCAAGGATCTGTTATACACTTTTTTGACCAAGTGTGATCAAACAGTTGACAAAATTTAAAAGAAATCTCCAAAGCAAAACACTCGAATTTTCTGCAGTTTTTGAAGCTCAGTTGACTTAAAGGCACTCTTAGTCCTAAGTTCTGACCCACCGTGTTTAAATCGTTGGGGCATGGGCAGAGTGCTTGTCTGCTCTCTGTGAAAATTGCCTCCTGCAAAGCAGGGGTGCCCCAAATGGAAGGTAAGGCGAGTGAGCTTAACTGAAGGGATGCGGTGAAACCCTGAGAAGTGTTCTGTAGAGGAAGGTGGGTCGCATTCTGGGAGAGTGAACGGAGCTTCGTGAGCGTGTGCAGTCCAGCTCTGACTGCTGCGTCGTGAGCATGCACGGAGGAGCAGTGAAGGCCACCTCGTGGGCATGTGCCGTGTGGTCCTGAATGCCGAGTCCTCCGGCCACGTAGCCCTGACAGCTCTGTGTGTCCTGAACATGCTGATTTCCTCCAGTCTCCTTGGACTCATAGACTCACCAATGTCAAGGGTCCCTTGACTTCCCAGGAAGGAAAGACTTGTTTTGGTTTTTAGCATGGGGGGGCCCCATGCTGTGGGCCTGTGGTAAAGCAGCTTGGGAAGTGAAAGGGAAGGACAAAAGGAAGGCTCTGGGCTCCCAGGATCTCCTCAAGGCCGTACCCCAGGGCTTCCCACCTCCCAAGGGCCAGGCTGAGAACCAAGCTTTTAACACATGGGCCTTGGTGGGGAAGACTCCAGATCCAAGCGTCGTCCTGCTTCCAATTTATTTTAAATCATCTCACACCATCTGCAGAGAAAACACATATTATTTCTGGTAAAACCGGGTGCGTGGATGCAGGCCACACAAAATACCTCTACCTGTAGAGATACTTGGAGTGCTTCAGAAGCATGCCTGATCTGTCCAGAGAATGAATGTGTGTGCATGTGTGTGTGCATGTGTGTGTGCGTGCACACGCACGCACTCGGGGGCTGTGTACTGCCCGTGAATTTTTTTTTGGCTCAAGTTTAGCTCTCTACCACTTGAACTTCAGCTGTACTTGTGCCTTTTTTTGATCGTGAATTGGAGATAAGAGTCTGTCAGACTTCCTTGCCCAAGTTAGCTTTGAACTGCAATCATCTTGAGTGGCTAGGATTACAGGCGTAAGCCACAAGTGACTGGGGACTTGCTCTGTTTAATATTCCACTTTCTTAGAAGGGATTAGCCCACTGGTCAAGATGGAAATGGGATCTGAAGTGCCATTGGCTCTTGTGGACTGGCTCACTGAGCTAGCAGGCCCTGTCCTCCCCTTCCCACTCCTCCCCCCTTTTTTCTCTCTCCTTTGTGCCCAGAAACAAAATACTCCAGGGAGCCAGGATTGGCTAGGAAATTATCCGAAAGATGGCAAGAATGAGGCCACCTAACAAATTAAAGAGATAAAAGACAGACTTCAACAATACAGACGCCTTACAGTAGCTCTTCCCATCTGGATGCCTTGGCTCCAATTAATACTTTCTCCAGCCTTAAGGTAAGATTATAAAGTAGGTAATAAGATCCTTTAAATCCTACTGTTTGGAAAGAATCTTTATTGTCTAATTCCCTTGATGTTTCTGTAATGCTTTCAAGAGGTTTCAAAGCCAAACTTTCAGAAATGTAGGACTCCCTCCCCATCAGCCTGAGAGATAAGTCGAGATAATCAAGTCTTCCACATCCTTAATTTGTCAGGATCGCAAACTGAATCCTAGAAGATCGGGACCCATTTGTTATATAAATGTTTCCAGGATAAAGAGAGTAAGGGCAGAGTAAGGTCTGAATCAAGTGGAAAGAAGGTTAGGATTATCTCTGTGAGTCTACAGTTAAAAGTTTAAACAGACCTTAGGCATGTTGGTAAATTATGTCTGAAAGCTCCCATGGTTGCTACTCTGGACCCTTGGCAGGTCACTTAATTCTCTGGCCTTTTTCTTACTTCTGTTGGAGCTAGCATTCCACGTGGAGCCAGGATCTTTGAAGTTTAAGTTCTTGCTGTGATCTTCCACATTGAGCATGAAAATGTCTTTCATTCTGGACGGGGAGTAGATTTCTGGGAAAGAAGGTCCACTTCTGAGGGTTATTGTTAGCTGGGTTGACATCTGTGTCCCTCTCTCCCTCCTTCTCTCCTTCCCTGGTAAATAAGCCTTCAAGTCGAGCTTTAAGAAGGCCAAAGACTATGGCTTACCATACTGGCAGGTAGTTCATTGCAGAATAGAAAATTTGGCAATTGTATATACACCAAGTAGGAAACAGTGGGCTCAGGGTGGTTCCTCCAGCAGCGTGGTGGAGGGTGCGCAGAAACCAGGCTTGGCTGCCATACCCAGGTATCCTGCTTCCTGATGGATTTGTCGTCCCTGTTTCTCTCTTGTAATCTAGTCACAGTACCCCCACCATCATTCCCAGCCATCAAGAATACGAAGCCTGGCCGGGCCTGGTGGCTCACGCCTGTAATCCCAGCTACTCAGGAGGCTGAGATCTGAGGATCAAGGTTCAAAGCCAACCTAGGCAATAAAGTCTGTGAGACTCTCTTATCTCCAATGAATCACCAGGAAACCGGAAGTGGGGCTGTGGCTCAAGGGGTAGGGCAGTAGCCTTGAGCTGA
Source organism: Megascapheus bottae (assembly GCF_031878675.1). Classification (NCBI taxonomy): domain Eukaryota; kingdom Metazoa; phylum Chordata; class Mammalia; order Rodentia; family Geomyidae; genus Megascapheus; species Megascapheus bottae. The sequence goes on along the minus strand of NC_143542.1, from coordinate 6,439,668 downwards.
GGAGCTCAGGACAATGCCATGACCAACCAGAAAAAAGAAGAAGAAGAAGAAGAAGAAGAAGAAGAAGAAGAAGAAGAAGAAGAAGAAGAAGAAGAAGAAGAAGAAAGAAATAGGAAGTCAGTGAAGAAGGCTCAGAAATGGTTGTCCTATGAACTCCATGGCCCTATGACTTCACTGTTGAGTTGTAAAATCACCAACATAAAGGCGACATGGTCACATTTTTATTCTCTTATCTTCTTCATTAAGATTCTTTTCACTAGCATACATTACTTTTACAAGGTGTTGCTCATGGCACAGGCATAAAATATAGCCGTTCCAACTCACCTGCTCTATCACCCCCCAACCCCTTCTTCATTAGAAATATTCCACAGGTTTCAGTGTTGTAGGTATGGGTGTGAAGCATATCGACCACACACCCTCCTTTCCTCCCTGTTGATGGGGTGCCACTGCCCTGTCATTCACTGTAAGTGCATATTAATTGCACCAAGGGGCTGCACCACGATATTTTGCATGTGCATGTAATGCATACATTAATAACCTCGTCTTCAGTGTTCCCCATTTCTCATTTAATAGGTTTCAGTGAGATTCCTTATGCTATCTTCATACACAGACAAAATACCTTTTATTATTCACTTCTACCACTATTTTTGTCTCCTCCCTCCCCTCCCCAACAGCCTATAGTTGTAATGATGTCTCCAAATACTACTCTATACACACACGCGACACACACGACACACATACGCCAAATATAGACCTGTATACTTTAATGTCTACAAATCCACAAACGAGTGAAAATGTGATGTTTGCTTTATAAGCTTGGTTTACCTTGTTCAATAGTATGATCTCTGGTTCTGTCAATTTTCCTGCAAATGGCATAATTTCATTTTTTCTCTGTGGCTATGTGTATGTATATGTATATACGCATACACACACCATATTTCCTTTGTTTAGCAATCATGGGGATTCTTCATTACTTCCACAATTTGGCTGGCTGTTGTGAACAGAGCTGCAGTAGACACAAGTGTGTACATGTCTCTCTTGAGTACTGATTTATTTTCCTCAGATGCCTTCCAAAAATGGCATGGTAGGATAAGAAAGCATTATTATTATTTGATGCACAGCCAAACTGATTCCCATGGAGGATATACTGATTTGCATCCTCACTTGTAGCCTCTAAAGCCACTGCCCCACATTCTCAGCCAGGTATTGCTATCTGGGTGTCTAGGATTCACAGTGGACTGGGGTGAGATGGACTCTCTGTGTAGTTAGTGTTGATGTCTGGTGTCTAGGATTCACAGTGGACTGAGGTGAGATGGCCTCTCTGTGTAGTTAGTGTTGATGTCTGGTGTCTAGGATTCACAGTGGACTGGGGTGAGATGGACTCTCTGTGTAGTTAGTGTTGATGTCTGGTGTCTAGGATTCACAGTGGACTGGGGTGAGATGGACTCTCTGTGTAGTTAGTGTTGATGTCTGGTGTCTAGGATTCACAGTGGACTGGGGTGAGATGGACTCTCTGTGTAGTTAGTGTTGATGTCTGGTGTCTAGGATTCACAGTGGACTGGGGTGAGATGGCCTCTCTGTGTAGTTTCAGTGTGTTGGCTGGCCCTCACAATAGTCATGACACACATCCACTGAGTGACTCCTGAGCCAGGTCTCCTGTTCCACATCACGCCTGGGTGATGGGGCCTATGACCCATCTAAGTCTTCTCAAGGCATCTGAGGACATCAGCGTCCTGGAATGCTCATGTCTCAGAAGACCAGTGTTCTACTGGCACATCTCCAGTGGTCAGCCGCCCATCCTTCCCGTCATCTCTGGATTTCTTCTAAGTTCCACACCAGCGTGATGTCCGCAGTTGTTCCCTTCTGTTGTCTAGGGAGCTGTGACAGGGAAAAGGGTACACATGTTCAGCACAGATGCAGTGCTTACCAAACATCTTCCATCTCCCAGCTGGTGAAGCATTTGGATACAGAAGCCGAGGAGACAGAGGTCCGCTGTGCAGTTGGAGCCAAGGAGTGCCCTTAACCCAGCCAGTTGGCCTGCCTTTGCCACGGACATATCTCCCTGTTGCACTGCTTTGGTGTTGGTTATTACTACGGAGGAACACTGTTTCCCGATTGTCTTATTAAGTCTGGCCGAGGTGTGGAGTTGGGTCTACTGATGCAATGACAGCATCTCTTCCTTATGGTAGGAGGGAGGATGGATCTTGGCCTGGCCTGTGCTCTAATTCTGACTACCACACAGCATGTCCACACATTGCCCACCTCACAGTGCCACTGGCTTGTGGAGTACTTGACAAATAGACCTCATAGAGGCCTTGAAACCGTCTATTTTAATTCCATGTAGTTTTCCTTCAGCAAAACAGGTGAAATTTGCTTCTTTTCTTTAAACATAAAGGTAGTGGCCTTTTTCCAGCTTGTCCCCTTTCTTCCTTACCTCTGTCTTGTTTCCCTCCCTTCCTGCCTTTCCCCTCTTCTGGTTCCTAAACACTCATTTTAACCAGTACCCATTCTATAGGCAAATCACTCCCTTGTTCTTTCAAAGATTTCCTGCAGGACTTGCCTCTTGGTTCAAGTATTCCTGACAGTGTCAATAGAATCTCCTTCCTTTTGGTAGCCCATTTTTTTCTGCCTCAATGTGTCTCCATTTCATTTGTTAATTCAGTTTAAGTTGATCCCACTTAAATCAACCTCTTTGTGATGTTCCTGTTTTAGAAATGGGCCACCCATAGCCTTAGGGTGGAAGAAGGATGTGATCACAGCTGAAATTATCTGTGCTCAGAAGAGATAGGCTGGGGCTTTTTACACTCTTGTCACATACTTAGAACTATTGAGGCAGGATGGGCTCCAATTAATGAAGTACTGCTTAGAATATTTCTCCAAAGCCATTCATTTTAGAAAAGCATTTTACTAAACAATGAAATATGTTAAACTATTTGTGGGCACAGAAAGGCATTATTTGGAGGGAAATGAAGGGTTGGGGTGTGTGTGTGTGTGTGTGTGTGTGTGTGTGTGCTTGTGTGGTGTGCACGTGTGTACATGTGTGCTTGTGTGCGCACGCGTCACCAAAGTGATTATTGCCCTAGGGTTGGAGTAAAGGATTAGGAATTCTCGACACAAGAGAGCAAATTAAAAGAATACTGAACATGTACTCCGAGCTGTTTCTTATTCCAGGCAACATTTTGATGCACTTTCCTCTGAATAATTCAGGCCTCGAACTCAACCAGCAGCTTACCAAGGGAGGTTTGTGAATGGGATAAAATGGAATTAGAAGTCTAGACACCACCAAAGACAGTGTGGGGTATTCTCATTCATAATCATCTGAATTGTTCGTTCTGTTTAGAACAGTAGGGTGAAAAAATGAAGATTAGAAAACCCTATTTATGTGGTTGGGAGTGTAGCTTAGTGGTAGAGTGCTTGCCTAGCATTTGTGAAGCTCTGGGTTCAATTCCTAAGGACCACATAAACAGAAAAGCCAGAGTGGTGCTGTGGCTCAAATGGCAGGGTGCTAGCCTTGAGCAATAGAAGCTCAAGGACATTGTTCAGGACCTGAGTCCAAGCCCCAGAATTAGAGAAAGAAAGAAAGAAAGAAAGCCCTGTTTATCAAACCGTCAGCACATCATAAAATAGATGATACCTGGCACCTAGCAGTCATTTAAATAGATGTCTTTCTTCTTTGTGGACATGGTTTACATGGAAGCCAATACGGCAGTGGGTATGTCCTACCCAGGGGACTAAAAACTGAAGTTCATGTGTGATTCCCTAGTCACTCAGGGCTCTCTCTTCCCCCAAGGGGCAAGAAGCTAAGCTCTTACTCCATATTCCATGGAACCGGTTTCCTCTCATCCCATGAGGGTGTGCATGGATTCTCCATCTAGAATATGGCAGGAAGGCAGTGAAAGAGAGGGAACACATGTCAGTGTGAGTAAGAAAAAGAAAAGAAGTTGTCGAGCCCTACTGATGCGAGTTGGGGTTCACAAAGGATAACTGGGGAACCTGACAGTCTCAGTTGGTGCTTTCTGCGGGTCCATCGCCGGTTTCTTCCCGGGAGCCGGAGGCTGGTAGGAGTGGAAAGGGCCAATGACGGAAGTAAAATGAAATGTCTTGAGTCATATTTGTTGGTGGCTGTGAACTAGAAGCATTTGTGCCGCTGTTCCGTGAACATGTTGCAGAAGACCTGCAGCTCAGATCTCAGCCTACGCTTGCTCTTGGCTGGCAGAACGTCAGGGACATTCACTGACTGCTTAGGACATTTGTCCATGATGAAAGCTGACTTCCAGTTACAAGACTTGATTGATGGGCAGCAAAGCATTGCAACTGTCAATCCATACGCTCTGCTGTGCATACAACAGCTAATATTTATGGGCAAGAACTATTGATTAGGTTTATCAGCTCAAAGCGTATAATTTATTTATTTTTGCCAGTCCTGGGCTTGAGCTCAGGGCCTGAGCACTGTCCTTGGAGTTTCTCAAGGCTAGAGCTCTACCACTTGAGCCACAGCACCACTTCTGGCTTTTTTCTATGTATGTGGTACCGAGGAATCGAACCCGGGTCTTCATGCAAGCTAGGAAGCACTCTACCACTAGGCCAAACTCCTGGCTGTGCGTCTACTTTATTTTGAATGGATCCATAATTGGTTTACAAGCATTTGCTTCCTGACCCCACCTTCCCATGTGATTGTCAGCTAGGTAAATTCTTCATCTCAGGTTCTTTGTGTCATCTGCATGATGCCTGCAAAAAGGCCTGTACACGCCATGGGACGTGTACATAGCCCCATAAGGGGATTGCAGTGGACGCAGTTGGCCTGTCCTAATTTGGTTCATTCTCATTCATATTCTCCCCCCTCCATCTTCATCTTCCTCTCTTTCCTTTTCTCTTTCTCTCCCATTCCCTCTCTTCCTCCCTCCCTCTCTCATCTCTGCCTGCTCTCATTTTCCCTCTTTTTTTCCTTCCCTGCTCTCATGTCTCCATTCTTCGCAATCTCCTTGTCTTTGTGGATCTCCTCTCTTTCTGTGAATGCCCGTGGTGGTATTACTCCTCACACATTGCTGCTTTGTTGCCTTTTAAGAATGATCTTTGTTGTCCTTAGCCATGTGCCAAAGACAGCACCTGGGCTATGCTTTCCTTTGACGTCCCTGAGCTTGGCTGGTGTCAGTCCTGTGGTGGTCCCTGGTGCAGAGCCCACGAGCTCTGTGCCTGGGAAGCAGGGGGAGGGCTCACAGCGGCCATGTGCTCCATTCCTGTAATGAGTTGCCTGAAAGCCCAGCAGATGTGTAGGAATTTTTTTTCAGGTCTCTATCGATTGTGAAGAAAAATTAGACAATTGTCAATTGTGCAGGTAAGTGAGCCAGGCAAATGTTAATGTCAGAGGTGGCACGTCAGGGTGTCATTTTTCATGCAGATGGGAACACCCATGTGTGCCTTTCACAATGAGATTCAAAGGAAATGAACAGGGGTCTTTTCTAAAGACTGAAAGTGTACTGAAATGAGACATTTGCAAACTAATTTTTATGGAACAGGCAGGAGGAAAGAAAGGCAGACAGGGAGGGAAGCCATGGGGGTGGAAGCTATGTCAGTCCTTTGGAAGGCACGCTGTCTGTGCTGTCGGTCATGATCTGTCTCCACTGCCAGCTGGACTGGGTTGAGAGACCCCTGAGAGACAGTGAGGCCTGGCTCTGGGGATGCTTCTGATGGCTTTCCAGAGGTGACTGGATCTGGAGGGCTCAGACGTAACCACTGCTGGGTCAGAATTGCCTGGACCGTTAGCAAATGGTGGAAATGTGGAAAAGGGGCCTTGTTGAAGAGTTAGAGGTGAGGGGTATATTTTGGCCCAAGTGCTTCCCTCCTTTTCTCCCCCTTCTCCTTCCCTCTTGCTATGGGGTGAGCAGTTCTGCTCCCCGAGACCTTTCTGCTATGGTGCTCTGCCTTGTCCATGGGGCCACAGCAATAAGGCCAAGGAACCATGACTGAAGTGTCTGGAACCCTGAGCGCAAACAAACCTTTCTTCATTTCTAGTTTCTCCCTGTTGTTGTCACAACAAGAAAGCTAGCCAATACACTGCCCAGGTGCTGGCCAAAACAGTTAACAGGGATCCCACAGAGGGAGAAGCCTCAGGACAGCGTGGCTGTGGCCATGGTCAGAGGCGCTGGTTTGCAGCATCTGAAGCCCTTGGCAGTGGTCAGTGGATGTTGAATTGGAAGAAAATGCTTGATCTGAAGAAGGAAGAGCACGGTAGGGGCTGGCAGCCTGGAATCTTGACAAAGAAAGAGCTGGAAAAGAACAGGAACTGTTCCAGAATTGGAAACCAGGGGCAGGAAGTTAAGTTTAGCCACAATCAGATACAGTCACAAGAACAAGCAAGCTCTGGGGTCTTGGAATGAGCCACAGGGCTGCGATGGCCACAACCCTGAAGCCAAGGCCGCCCGCTCCTGTCTGAGGCCAAGCAGATCTGCAGTCATGAGTGGCGGGAAGGTCACACTGCTGCTTTGGTTCTTGCTGCAAAGGCTCATTTAGCTTATTCTCAAAGGCTCGCCCTGCCCCGATTCTCTGCATTTCTCGGCCCACTTCCTTCTGAGCTGCTGTCTTCTTGAATTAGCCCATTGCTATCAAAACACAGATTTTTGTCCTCCCAATTCTTTCTCTAGTTCTGCAATATATTAGACCAATGTGAAGGCACGGTAGGTGACTGTTTAACATACATGTTATTCCCTTACAAGAGGCCACTGTCCCTCCAGCCTCCAGTAAGATGAACTCTCCACCTGTCCTTAGACTGCCAGCGCATCCCACGTAGTTGAAGCTTTTGTTTTGGAAATGTATTGCTTTTTTTTTTCAGTACCGGTTTATGTTCAGTCAGAATAAACCTGAGGGTATAGAAGTAGAAAATAAAGTCCACCTTTCAAAGGATATGGGTTTCCTGGTTAACTCTGGCTGTGCAGCCACCCTTTTGCATTCCAAGGGGTTGGTTCTGGCACTACCCGTGGGCCCCGGACTCTGGATGTCAAGTCCTCTACAGGGAATGGCCCAGCACCCGCACACGACCACAGGTGCTTCACACCACCTCCTGATGGCTCGTCATGCCTCAGCAGTGAGTGGAAACGCGATGTCAGCGGGTGATGAGATGCTTTGTGCTTGGGGGAGGACAAGGAAAAAATCTGCCCTTTTCTGTACAGATGTGATTCTGTTTGTGGTTGTGGTTTGTGGGTGGCTGAATCTATCTATGTGTAGAAATGTATAGGATGTAGGTTAAACTCTGTGAGTGTGGGTTAGAATATGTGGCTGTGGTCAGGAATCATGAATGTGGCCGCAATCTGGGGGTGTGGGTTAAAATCACGGGTGTAGTTGGAATCATGGGTTTGAGTTGGGATCTGTGGATGTGGTTAACATTGTGGTTGGAGTCATGTGTGTGGTTGGAACCGTGGATGGGGGTTAGAATCACAGGTGTGGATGGGAATTGTGGGTGTGGGCTGTAATCCATGGATATGAGTTGTAACCCATGGGTTGGAATGGTGGGTGTGGGTTGGAATTTGTGCTGTGGTTGGAATCGTAGACGTGGGCTGGAATCCACGTGTGTGGGTTGGAGTCTATGAATGGTGAACCTGTGGCTGGGACAGCAATCTATCATTTCTACTCAAAGTGGCAGGGTGACAAGGACTCCATTTCCATGTTTACCAAGTTGCGCGTATGCTGGAGGGCGGGAGCGGATGCACACCAGTCCTATGGAGAACTTGTGTCCCCCCAGCTTCTCACACTCCACTGATTAAAGTGACGAGACTGACTTATGACTTCAGGAAGGGTCTTACCATGTGCCAGGCATCTGGGAAGCAGAGCTGGAAACCTTTGAACACAGTACCTGCAACCACTGCCGAAGCAGAGGGCCTCCCAGTCAGTAGTTACTCACTTAAAAAGTCAGTGGTCTGTGTGCTTTGAGAGCTCAATTCTGACTCTGTCACTGAAGTACGACAAAGAGCAAGGATTTTCCTTTTTTTTTTTTTTTGCCAGTCCTGGTTTTGGGCTCAGGGCCTGAGCACTGTCCTTGGACTTTCTCAAGGCTAGAGCTCTACCACTTGAGCCTCAGCACCACTTCTGGCTTTTTGCTATGTATGTGGTACCGAGGAATCGAACCCGGGTCTTCGTGCATGCTAGGCAAGCACTTTAACCACTAGGCCAAACTCCCGGTCCCGGATTTTCCTTTTTTAGTAGATAAGGACACAGGGGCAGAGATGGGCCAAGAAACTGGTGTGAGATATCTTTCGCTGAGGGGCAGAGCAGACAGCGTCTTGTAGTGCAGCTGCTGGTCTGAGGACACTTCTGGTGACATGACAGGGACCGGCACGCTCTGCCTGGGGGAAAGAGCCCGCCCACAGGGAGAGTGCCTCGGGCCCAGAGCGGAGGGAGGAGCAGGAGAGAGCAGAGCCAAAAGGAGCCATTACACTTATCACAGAGCTCTGTGGCTTTTAGTGAGCTATTTCTGAAGCTGCCAGAGGAAGGCAGGGCCAGCCGGGCACCGGGGGCTGAGGGTCATTCATTTCCAAGGCCCTCTGCAGCGCTCCCAGCTGACCAGACGATGTGAGCTGTGGCTGTGTGAACATGTTCACGGGAGGCCCTGGTATCCACAGGGACAGCCCTGTCCTCGTTGCCTGTGGTAATCAGAGCTGCCTGACCTCCCTGGGAGCCTGCTCTGCTCCTCCTTCCAGAATCAGAATTGACTTGTCAAACATATATCCACACGTCTCCACCCCGGCAGATTCCTTTTCTCTGCTAGCTACACATCATGCTTTCAAAGTCAAGCACTGAATCCTGCCAGAGGCAATACAAGGATTGTAGAACTCTCTATTTCTTCTCTTTCTGACAGATCCAAAATGTCAAGATGTAAGCGAGTCATTTATTTATTTAGCTGAAGTGTGGCTGTACCAGGCATTCATAGTTGGTCCAGAACATCCATTGAAACCTCAGGACCCTGGGGAAAACAGCCTTCATGTTAAAAGGACTCTGACCAAGTTCAGCTCAAGGTCTCTGGAGGTGTTGGAGGGGGCTGTGCATGGCACCCTCTCCCCTCTCTCCTACCACCATTCATCCTGTCCCTGCTCAGAGCCCACCTCACAGAGCCCAGTGCCGGGTGCCATGAACACACCTTCTTCTTGTTGTTACTTCTGAAAACGTGCTACTCATGGGAAAAAAAATGAGGCAGAAAGCTGTGGAGATCCCAGGGGCATCTTGATGAACTGCCCCCAACAGAGCCCCGCACGGGCTTCACTGCCTCCCCAGCTCTCGCTGGGGAAGTGTGCTCCCAACACTTTACCCTTGACCCGTCTACCCGTGACCCCGACGTGCTGACCAAGCCTCCCGGGGAGGGAAACTGCGACAGCCTTGTTGACTTCCCACCTGGCAGGCCTCAGTGGCGCGAGCTGCTTCTCCTTTTTCACCATAGTGAGACTCTCTCAAGAAGCATACTTCAAGCTGGGCGGAGCGGCACATACACGTCCTGTCATTCCAGCTGTTTGGGGGACTGAGATTGGGCGAATGATGGTTGCAAGACAGCCTGAGATAAAAGATCATCATACTGTTCTCAGCGGAAAAAGCTAGGCATGATGGGGCGATGTGTTCCCTCGAGGAAGCAAGCACCAAGAGGTAAAGTGACGGCCAGGAGAGTCACAGAGGGAAAGCTCAGTAAAGGATGATAATGAGAAGGACGGGCAGCGCTGGCCCTAGGGCCTGGGCGACAGCGTGGCTCCTGTGAACGGGGAGACAGGAGGAAGATGGTGAAGGAGAGGCCTCATCTGCAGGCAGCTTGTGCTCTCTGGAATGCAAGTCTTCGTTGCCCTGTGGTGTCCAGCGCTGACTTAGGGGTCGGGGTCACCACAGCAGCAGAAGGACCCCACCTAGGCGAGGGGCTAAAGGCAGCGCAGCCCAGACCTCCAAAATGAGAGGAGAGAATGGAGTGGTCATTTCCACAGGGCCCATGGTGGCTTCCTGGTGGACGCATTGGCCTTCCCGGTCTCATTGCTGTTGCCATGGGTAGGGAAACCTGGTTAGAGATGGCCCTGCTTCCTTCATTCTCCAGTGGTGTGATTACAACCTCTGAGCCACAGTGTTCTCATCTCCAGAATGGAGGAAAGTGTCGTTGCCTTATGAGTTTGCTATTGCAGCACTCAGGATTATTTGTGGGAAGTACAGTCTGTGCCGTGAAGAGGCTGCTCCCTTCTGCTGTGGAGAGAGCCTCCCCTAAAGCTTACACGGGAGTCGAATCCCCTTGTGCAGTGGTAAGAAGGGCTCTGTCTGCATGCTTGCCTGGCACCTGTTTTTTGGAAGGGTCTTGGCACATCTTGCAGTGATAGCTCTGCATATTAGACCCATGAGTAACGGGGCCATTTCATGCCATTTAAGCTGTGGACCCCTTAGCCATCTGGTAGACCCTTAGATCCCTACTCAAACACCATTCTAAGAAAGAAAATGAAAGCACACTCATTAAAGAAGCAGCCAGTGAGGTTTGACCTACTTACCACACTGGCAAAAACAAATGTGTGGTGTGGTCATAGGTCTGCCTCTTCATTAACACACTGGGGGAATATCTATCTCACTGTGGCTTAATTTGGGGGCTAGTCTGGAGCCACGATGATCACAATTGATGTCTCATGGTATCTGCGCACGCATGCTGGGATGTGAGCACATTGGTGATCTCCTTAGGGACAAAGTCTCAAGTATTCAGAAGCTACTTCAATTTATTGGCTATCTCTATAATTAAAGGAAAGGATAAACTTCAGTTTTATGAACAGAAACCACAAGATTTTCTTCCTAATCCAAGTTTATGGTCACAAGCCCAGGTAAAGGCCTCTTGCCATAGGCGAATGGCACCTACATATTGGCTGCCCAGTGCTTTCTCCCCAGTAGCTGCTGTGTCAGGGAGACAGAGCCAGCTGGGCATAAACGAGGCAGGTGCTCTACCACGACCCACACCTGCAACCACTGTCTCGGCCACATGGGCATACCATCCGTTCCCAGAGGCCGGGAGGCACAAAGGAGCCCTGCGAGGGCCTGGCTGACTGGACTCCCCTGGACTCCCCTTCCACCAACCCTTACAACAGAGTGCGGCTGTTTTCTCCCTCCCTCTTCTTGACTCTTCAAAAGTCAGAGTGCTTCCATCATTACAACTAGAAATTCAGTTTTGCCTTTGAAGTCACTCTCTCTACCCCACAACATATCCCCTACTTGTTTGTAAGATCTCTGGGATTCTTACAAAAGAAGACTTTGAAGCCCTGTTGTGTGACACAGTGCCGAAAGCTCTCTCCACTCGTGAGTGCTCACATCCCTGTGTCATGTCAGTGGTAGTGGACGCCGTGTCCTTTCACTCTGTGTACTGTTAACCATGTGTTGATAGCTCCATGAGGAATATCAGTCCCTTTGATGTTTCTTGGACTAAATTGATATCAGAGATTTTTTTTTTCTCAGCAGGGAGGGTGGGATCCTCTTCCTCTCCTCCCCCCCAAATCAGGGTGTTTACTCGGAGTTTGCCCTGAGACATTTGGACTCTGGTCCTAAGTCATATTCTTGTCCAGGGAGTACAGCATGCTTCTAGCATGTTGTTGTAATAATAGGAAGCTGATTACTACAGAGCTCGTGCACTTAATGTGTGTGGTGGCACTTGAACACGTCACTGCCACAGAAAGATATAGGTAACCTCAACGGCTGAACTGAGTCAGGAGAGAGGTGGCAGGAAGGAAAAGGAGTTGAACAGAGGGGACCAGTGTCGGTGTGGTGAGAATGTGGTATGGATGTCAGATGCTTGGAAATAAACCACTCCCCAAAGGCCTTGAGTGGAACACTTGGTCCCCAGCTGGTGGTGGTACTTTGTAAGAGCCTAGAAAGATTAGGGGTGGGACTGAGCTGAAGAAAGTAGGCCTCTCTCTCACCAAGGATCAGCCTGGAGGCCGGTCCCGTCCCGGCTCCTGTCTCTGCTTTCTGGCTGCCTGAGATGGGCAGCTTCACTCTACCATAGGCTCTCATCACAACGCTCCGCCTTCACCATAGATGGTTCTGAAGCCATGGATCCTGCCAACCTGGGTCTGAAATGTGAGCTGGAGAAAGACTCTTCCCTTTAAGCTCTTTCTCCCAGCAATGACAATGTCATGATCCATAGTTTGGGTTGAGAGGTAGCTGGTATCTTCCTAAGACAAAGCATTTCTCTCATTTTAGAGACGTGTGAGCATATTTCTTTAGGAATTCTAGAGCACTTTTCTCAGCCAGGGCTCTGGTGGAATTTGGTTCAAGTTCATTTCTTTTTTGGGGGTGGGGGGGTGGCAGGGAGTGGAGGGAAGTTCTGCGGTTTGAACTCAGGGCTTCATATTTGCTAGGCAGGTACTCTACCAATTGAGCCACACCTCCCCCCTTTTTGTTCAGGTTATTTTGAGGTATAGTCTCACTTTTTGCTTAGGTTGGCTGGGACCACAATTTTCCTGTCTTATACTTTTCCATTGTAGCGGGGTAGTGGGCACATACATATGTGTGTATGTATGTATGTATGTATACACACACACGCTCACACACACACACACACACGCACACGCACACGCACACGCATGCACGGACACCCAGGTTTTTTTCTGTTGGAATGGGATCTTGTGTATTTGCTCAGGCTGTCCTTGAACTCATGAGCCAGCATAGCCCACCAGAGCAGCCGGCTGTGGGCTGGTGGAGCTCTGTGTACTCTTTTTTTTTTTTTGCCAGTCCTGGGCTTGAGCTCAGGGCCTGAGCACTGTCCTTGGACTTTCTCAAGGCTAGAGCTCTACCACTTGAGCCTCAGCACCACTTCTGGCTTTTTTCTATGTATGTGTACCAAGGAATCAAACCCGGGTCGTTGTGCACGCTAGGCAAGCACTCTACCACTAGGCCAAACTCCCGGCCCCAGCTCTGTGTACTCTTTGCACAGAGCACTCAAGATCAGGCTTAAAGCTGTGAAACGACACTTGAAAGGTGAGCTGCCCGATGCCTTTGGGCATTGCTTTTCTTTCTCTTTCTCCCCAGCCCTGTATCAGGAGCAGCTCCTTGGCGCTTGTGAGGTGGAGGGATAGACTTGACTCAGGGAGTACGATTTCCAGACCTGACTAGAGACCAAGCCATAAGCAAACTCAGCTATGGCAGGCACTTGGCCTGCAGTGCCTATGCTCCTTACAGAGCTACCCACTTCTTCATATTGTATTTTAGTTAAACTTAGACCACCTGCGCTCAGGGTCCTGTGCTTGCTAGGAAGTGCTCCCGCACGTGAACCATGCCTTCAGTTCATTTTCCTCTCGTTGTTTCTCGGCTAGGGTCTGGTGCTGGCTTTAAACTCACTGGTCTGGGCTGGTGATGCTCCTAACTCAGCCTCTGCCCTCTGTCTTTCTTCCCTGGCATGTCTCAGAGGCTCCAGACTCTGGAATGCCAATGCGTCAAGCTTGTGCACTTGGGGAATCAAAGCTAGACACTGGTGAGTCTGCTGAGAATTCCTAAAATATGGTACTTAGGCCAATGTCTGACTGATAGGTCCCCACCACCAACGTTCCTTAAAGGAAGGAAGATGGGTACGGCTAGTGGTTTCAGAGGTTTTCGTCCCGGTTCACCTGATCCATTGCTGTCGGCCTGCGGGGGGAGCATCGTGGTGGAGAAGGGACATACTGGTCAGTGCTGCCCACCTGAAGGCAGCCAGGAAGCAGAGGGACAGAGGAGAGGGCAGACGAGACATTGTCCTCAGGGGCGTGCCCTATGGCTTGCTTCCCCACACAGCCCCACACCTTCTATTCCGTCACCTCTAGCCAAGCTGTGCAGCTGTGAATCTTCCGTGGCTGGATCCACTGGTGACGGTAGAGCCCTAGGGACATATTACATCTAAGCTCACACAGATGTACATGGTGGGTTGTCTTTCTTCTTGAGAAGATGCAAGATAGACAGCTAGCAAGCCCATAAAGGACAGAAGCATGAACACTGACCATGGCCAGCACACTTCTCACCAGGGAGACGGCAGACCTGGGAAGGAAGCGCCTGTTCACAGGGCTCCCTGTGCACCCTGCCTGGTGGCTGGTGACGGCTTTCACAGACTGACAGTGTTAGTCATTCACGACCTGCTCACTTCCAAAACTACACCGCCTGAGTCATCCAGCTCCAGAAGACGAGGATCACGAAAAGCCCTGGCTGCAGGCTGTCTCTCGCCCGTCCCAGATTGCATTTCTGATGGAGGGTTACCACTCAGTTCTTTGAGCAGAGTGAAAAGACAGGGATAGTGCAGTATTTATTAGTTCTCTACCAAATGTCATCAAAGGATGGCATGGGTGGGGGGTGTGGAGATCTCCTGGCTCTGGTGTTAACTATGGAACCATGGCCTTCGTCTCTAAGTGCACTTGGTTGATATACACATCCGCCGACTGCACTCTCATCTGCCAGCTTTGCCAAGGGTGGGCTTGTTGGAAGTTTCAAGAGCCCAGAGATATGGAAACACATACTCTGTGCTAATTCGTTGGTAGTCTTTCCGGGATCCAGGGCGGACTTGGCCTCATCTTTCTCTGGATCCATGCAGAGATATCTGCAATTTACTGCTGGATTTTTGGCTTCCACTGGGAGAACCAATTGAGAACTGGCTAGCAGGAGCATACCTCTGTCCTGTTGTGGTAAACGGATGTTCTTCTCAATTCGGGCCCATCATCACCTTCAGTGTCTATTGTTCCAGTGGACGGGCTCCTAATTGGTCACTGACTGCTGATTTGTATCCTTCCCCCCCCCCCCCCCGCATACATTTGCCACCTGCACAAACATCCTAATTATCCCGGTTCTCACATGACTCTTGTGATTACAGTACTCGAGTGGGTCCATAGCTCACGAAGTCCTTCTGAGCCTATTCCACCGTCTTCCCTGTACCCTGGGCTCCAGGAAGTCTGGAAATGTACATGGGACTTCCTGCCTTCTGCTGCTTCACACCTGTGCTTCCCTCTGCCCTGCCATTGCTTGCTCTGTGGCCTGTTGAGCTTCAGAGCTTGACTCCAGTATTACCTTTTCAGTGAAATGTGCCGCTTTCTCCAGGCCCAGCCCCCATGTCCTCCTGCTGGCCTCATGTGTTTCTGTAGACCCTGCCCATACTCAACCTCAAACCTGATAGGGTGTTTTCTTCTTGTACATCACCCCGAGGCTACAAGTATCAGGCAGGAAAATGAGTTGTACCCCATTGTGTGCCTGTAACAGGCCTTGTATTATAGTTTGGATTTAGAATGTTCTCTTAAGGGGCTGGGAGTTTGGCCTAGTGGTAGAGTGCTTGCCTAGCATGCACAAAGACCGGGGTTCGATTCCTCGGTACCACATACATAGAAAAAAGCCGGAAGTGGTGCTGAGGCTCAAGTGGTAGAGCTCTAACCTTGAGAAAGTCCAAGGACAGTGCTCAGGCCCTGAGCTCAAGCCCAGGACTGGCAAAAAAAAAAAGAATGTTCTTTTAAATCTCCAAGTATTTAAGGCTCCTTCTGTATCTTGCTGCTATTAGGAGATGGTAGAAACTTTAGGAGGCGGGCACCAGTCAAAGGTTTTAGCTATGGGAGAACAAGAGTACTGTGGGACTTCTGGCCCCATGTCTGCCTTCTTTCCTTTCTCTTTCCTCCCTCTTCTTCCTCTGGATTTCTCTCCCTCCCTCCCTCTCTGCTTACATGCCTTTCATGCATGTATGTATTCGTGTATTTGTGTATGTAACTTATTTTTGTGTCCTGGTCATGAGATAAATAGCTTTGTGCTATTGCACCCCTCCACCATAATATACTGCCTTCTCTGCAGCGCTAGCCTTGAGTGGCAAGGCTTGGGGACAAGGTGCACACCCTGAGTGTGAGACCCAGGATTGACACAGAAAGAATAGATGAATATATGGACTCACGTGTTCCCTGGTAAGAAGAAATAACCAGTCATAGTTGATGTTACCTGTGTTTGTACGTGTATATCGTTATTACATGTGTTTATGTGTGAATAAGTAGTATTTGCTTGTGTTTTAGGAGAGGGTGTTTAGGGGAAGGGCTTTGGACAAAACAAAATAGAAATCTTAGAGGCAGAACTTACTGGGCTGAGATAGTTTCAAGGCTCCATGGTAGTATTGGTAATAATTGAAGGGACCCAAGAGCTAAGAATCAAGGTCATGAATTAGAATTGCGAAACCAGGAGAAATTCTTTGCAGCTACAAGACAGGCCTGGTATGGGAACAAAATGATTCTCTTATTGGCAGGTTTCCATTTCTCAGTCCAGTTCACCCAGCTGAGATGTGTGACGGCTGACAAAATCAGTGTATTGATGGACTGATGAGCTGGTTCCCTGCTGGGTGACGGGGGATACCACAGGACACCAGGACTAGGGCCAATAATCTGAATTGGTCATCAGCCAAGCTAGTCATTATTTCTACCACTCTGCTGGGATTTTCTCCACTACAACACTGTAGAAAGGCCCCCAGAGAGGAACACAATCTCTGTCCAATAGTTCTTATGGTGTTAAGGTTAAGCCAGAAAGTGCAGTCTTGGGAGATGTGGGGTTTTGGGGGGGGGGGGCAGAGCAAGAGGAGAGCCACTGCTACAGCATGCCCAGCGGACTGGCAAGAGTGCCCTGAGCAGTGCAGTGCAGGAAACGCTCAGTGCTAGCCCTGTAGCTGTGACAACAGTGGCCGTCTCCAGTGGCAGTCAACAGGCAGCATTCACACATGGTAATAACTTCCCACGAGGTGGGAGACGAAGAGAGGCAGCCTATAAATAGGCTGGACAGAAGAGAGCACTACTCTTCCACGAAGAATCCGCTACCAGGGCCTTCCTTCAGCACACAGAGCTCTGGGTTTGCATGGCAGCCGAAAGCCAGGGCCTGCAAACCTGGACGTGTCGTCCTGTCCTGTGAAGCCTTGACCACAGCAGAGTAAACTCTCCATCTGCTTGTGTTTTGCTCCCTTGGGTGCTCAGGGAACACCAGCACGTCACAGCACGTGTCGTACTGCCTAATGCAACATCGCAGGGAGTGATTTCTCAATAATTCAGAAACCCTTAATAGTACCAGTAAGATGGATGCCGCCTACTGATTGTGCATGGGGCTGCAAAAGGAGGTACAACTAGTCCGTGGCCTTGGTGCTGTAAGAATACCTCCATCGCTTCCTTTTACCCTCACTCACTTATTCTCAATCAGTAGCCGTTGACAGAATCAGCCTCACAGATTCCCCAGGGCAGGTTTAATCGAGGCCTGAGCACGCCCTACTGTTCTGACGTATGTCTGTTGAACAGAGCATCTCTTGCGTTACAGAAGGATTTGCCCTGCTTTTCCACATGAGACACTTTCCAGCTGAGCTCAGCCCTCCTGCAGCTCACACAGCCTCACTTCTCTGGTGGCTCTTGGGAGTCCTAGCCCGGGTTCCACAGGAGTCTTCCTTGACTTTGCCAGGTGGAAACAGAGGGACCCCAGTATGGTTCAATAACATGCCCAGTCCTTAGCTACATTTCCTGTCTGGCCTGTCACTGTATAGTCTAAATATTAAACACATATACATATGTGTATGTGCATATGTATATTGTATATGTGAATGCGGATGTGCCTATGTCTGTGTATGTATTCACATATATAACAATATATGTCAAACGTGAGTTGTCGTTATGACATTATTGTGAAGCAGGCCAGCCATCCTCACCACCTTCACCACCACCACCATCACCATCATCCTCATCACCATCAGTCACACCTGCATCATCACCACTGCCGTCTCTAATGACTCCCCTCTCTCCAGGAAGGATGACGATGTGTTAGGTGGATCCACTGCAAGTGCCTGAATCATACACAGTGGGTGGAGTTTAGTCAGCCACAGATGTCCTCCAGTCTTGAGAGGTAAGCATGACGCTGGGAGATGCTTGGGGACTGTCAGATGCCACCAGCTGTCTTTCTGTCCAGTGCAGTTGGCCAGAGCATGCTCAGAACAAACATGGGAGGACCCAGCCTCAGGCCAGCAGACACCTCCTAGTCTGCCTAAGCATAGACCATAGTGATACGGAGATGGAGTCTATATGCAGTTGGTCCAGAAGAGAGAGGTATCCGTGAACCAGGACTTGATGGATGAATGAATAGGAGCGAGAGTTCTGATGGTCAGTGACTTTCTTCTTAGAGCTAGTTTGGAGACCCCCACATATCTTTTCCCAGTGATTCCACACTTGCTTTCTTTTTTTCTGCCTTTCCTTTGGAGAAGAGCATGCTTGTGATTACTGAGAACTCCAGCCTGACCTAGACATGATCCAGAAGCCAGGTATTGGCACATGCAGAGCCTAACACAGAGCCTGCCTGAGCAGACTATGGGGTGTGTGTGTGTGTGTGTGTGTGTGTGTGTGTGTGTGTGTGTGTGTGTGTGTGTGTCTGTGTCTGTGTCTGTGTCTGTGTCTGTGTCTGTGTGGCAGTAGGAGAACAGGAACTGCAGTAGTGCTAGAGGAAGATTGGGGTTAGATTTAAGAGTTGTGCCAAAGCCAGAATGAAGTGAAGAGGATGTTTCCATGGAATCAGATCAAAGGCCAGGGCGGAATCGGGAGTCCAAGACCAAGCTTGTAAAGTCACAAGAGGTAGAGTGAAGTCAGACTAAAACTAAGAGAGGGAGGCAGAGTGGAATGTTATCACCATTCCTACCTGCTCCTGCTTGCCCCTCACATTTCTTCCTAGTGACATAGGAAGGACAGTCCCCAAATACCACGCAAGACCCCCTAGGCAGACCACCCTGCCTTCATCCTGAGAACCTCCCTGCAGCTCTACTCCCAGTTCTCTCCCTGGTCCCTCACAGGCATGTGTCCTCCAGGGAAAGAGCAGTGTCTGGCGTCCAGCAGGGTGGCAGGGACCCACTGGAAGCTCGCTCCAGGGAGTGATGGGTGGAGAGTGATGGAGGCCAAGTGCGTGGGGTGCTGATGGAAATTGGGGGACTTGCTGAGCATGGGGGAGGGATGGAAGGTAAGGAAGTAACTGAATTTAGAACCAGTATGCAACAATTGAAGTGTGATTCCCTGGGGGAGAAACGACAGGTCTGCCAGCTTCCTATTCAGTGCATGCGAGACACAGGCTAAAACCGGAGGGGAGTCTCAGGAATCTACACGGCTCTCAGGTGCTTCTTGCCCAAACTTGGTACCTGGGGCGCAGCGCAGAACCGTCCTGTCCTTCCGGGAGGGAGGCAGCCAGCTGCTGAGTGTGAATCTCACTTAGCTCTGCTCCTGCCTCTTCTTCAACACACAGCTCAGTTGTCCCTAGGCTGTTTGAGGACAGGGAGATATAAAAAGGGCAATCATGGGCTTTCAAGGTAAAACAACAACAACAAAACAACTGTCTGTTTTTGCCAGTGGGAGTAGAGAAGCCCTGTGGAGGAGACAGGATCTGGCCTCTAGCCTGACACTGCAGGTCTGCCGGGGGCTGACATGGGGCTGCAGGAAGTTGCACCACACTGACTCCACATGGAGACTCGGCAGGTGCAGGGACGGGGACAGCACTTCCCAGGTGGCAGGGTTGAGTGTGTCTTCTTCTATAGACAGCATTCCCCTTCAACACTGTGCATTCTGTTCCCCTTTCTAAGACTCTTGGCAGGCCCCACAGGACTGGTTAACAGATTCCTGTGCGCCTGCATTTCCTCTCAGTTCCTGGCCACGTGTCCCAGTCAGGGGATACCCGGACAGTTCTCACCTCTAAAGTGCTGGCATTGCTCAGGGGAAGAGCCAGAACTGTGTGCCGCTAAAGGCACATTCCAGGCCCTGACTTGGGGCCAGAGGAGCTTTAGGAGTAGAGAAGACAGAGTCCCTGGTGCCACAGGAAGGACTTGTGCACAGCTTGCAGTAGGCTTGCATGGTGGCTTTCTCGACACCTGCTAGGTAGTAGGCAGTATGGTTCACTCTGGACCATTGAGGCTTTGCCCAAATATGGCTTTCCATCCACAGCATTTTGTGTTGCAGGAATGGCCTTCCAACACAGTTTATTGTACGTTCCTTGGCTTGTTCCCTGCGTGCCTGTCCCCTAGAACAGGGACTCGACGAGGGTGAGGCTTCCTTCTAGCTTTCCTCATGACTGAGTTCATCGCCTGGCAGGTAGTAGGTCTTCAACAAATGCTTGTTGACTGGATCAAGGAATTAAACCTCGTGAGCTTTCCTAGAGATGGAAAGACGACAGACATCATTGAGATTCTGGTTTAAAGCTTGTTTTCAGACTGAGATGTTTGTGGAGCTAAGCCCAGTGCCAGCTGGGCCCTTTGATTGTGCTGCAGCTCGGGTGTGGTGGCACCAGGCTCCACCCTGGTGAGACATGGACAGATGACGAGTGGGATGGGCCAATTTGTGCGTGGTGTTGGCCCAGATAGGTATGGGACCCGTCCAGCTGCTGTTCTAAGTGGTCACGGGTGTAGTGGCCGTGCAGCCTGAAAGCGCCAGGAAAAGCTCAGGTAGTGCTGTGGGTCAGGGCGCCTGGGGCTCAGCTGGTGGGTGGCTTGGTCTCAGCTTAACTCTGTCCTGCTGAATGCGCCATATTGTTCCCCTACCCAGCAGCTGGCTTCATCCTGTGACACTAGTGGTAGCAGGCAGGGGGCTGACAATAGAACCTTGTCAACCTCCCCAGTGGAAATCGTGCACATGAAAATCCCAGAAGCCAGAACGTGGTCCTTAGCATTCGAGAAGCTGCCTGCTGACACAATAGCACTCTATTAATTCTGTTTAATAAAGCAGGCTGGAGCCCTCCACATGGGCCGTGGGTACCTGCCTGGGGGCTCCAGCCACGCGCAGCAGAGTCCGCTGCAGGCAGGAGCTGGCCCCAGAGAAAGGGGGTCTAATTGAAGTGTACAATGTGCTTACCGTGTAGCTGCTGATAAAACATGCCTGCCTTTTTACTTTGCTCAGAACAGAAGATGAAATCAGAGCAACTAAGTCAAAACCACTGGTCCGCGTCTGTCTGTGTGTTTTGTAAGGGATCAGTGTGGGAAAGGCGGCCTGTGATGAGCCCGTTACCCCTGGGCTGCAGACAGGGCATTTAGGCTCCAAGGAGCGGAAGATGCTTCTGCGCCCAGCAGAGGGAGGGAAGGATCTCATTTGCATGACTCCAGGCAAGAGGGAGGGAAGGATCTCATTTGCATGAAGGCTCAGCTTCAAAGTGGTCCCAAGGTTGCCTGCTATACCTCTCAGTCACCTTTTAATTTGACTTAAAGCATGCATCTAATTCCTTGTTAATCTCACTTGTGGACAGATAGCTGTCATATGTGTGTATCTTTTTATCTGCACAGGAGTGTGTGTGTGTGTGTGTGTGTGTGTGTGTGTGTGTGTGTTCTATTTTAGTATTTGTTCACTGATTTGGAAGCCTGGCTTTTTTTTTTTCTTTCCATCATGGATGTAGATAGGACTCAACTCTGTTTGAACAGTGCCTGTGATGGTCAGTCTTGATTGTCAACTTGGCTGGACAGAGCAGTTCCCTGGAGTGTCTCTGTGTATGTCCAGGAGTGTTGGCAGAGCATTGGGTGATGGCTTCTATCCACTGAGTGCCAGAGGGAACCAAAGGAGGAGGGCACCCCCTTGGGCAGGGGTTCTTGTTGTGTGCTTCCCGCCTTCCCTGAGGCAAGTGCTCCCTGCTCCCACTGAGGTGGACTGAACTCCCTGAAACCCCGAGCCTGGCAAACCTTCTCTCTTCCCCTGTTTAGGGGGGTGTCTGGCCCCCGTGACAGCGCGTCTGACTGACACTAGTGCCCACCCCCTTACCTCTGGTGGGTTTTATTATGAGCTGGCTGCTTTTGAGCTGGGCGGGTTGGGGGGGGTCTCACTAACTTTTCCGCAAGGGCTGGCCTTTAATGGCTATCCTCCCCTTTGCCTCCTGCATATCCCGGTTGCAGGTGTATAAGAAAGCACCATTCCTCACAAGTGTCTGCAGTGAAAAGATTATGCCAAAGCAGGCCGTTTCTAACTTACTTTCCTTCCTACAAGATGTAATTTAAAAACTGCTTGCCATTATGGTCGGGAATAAGATATGTTATTAAGTGAATGACAGAAAAATAAGAAGACATCCATCAAAGTGTCGGTTTTCTTCCTACATGCAGAGCTTTTCTATATCCAGAGGGTGTCAACACACAGATCGTGGGTAAGGCTGTCTCAAGTAGAATGAACAAGAAATACAAAAGGAAAAACTTACAAATTGTGTCTTCTGGCTCTTAACCAATAGCTCCTTTCTCAGAGTTGTCTTTTAAAACAGAAAATAGACAGTTGCTAGTTATGGGAGAAAGTAAAGCCCTGCACGGGAGGCTTGGCGTTTCACAGATGAGCAGTTTGAGAGACGCTGGCTTCTGGGGCCAGGTCTGGAAGCAGGAGGCGCCCAGCAGGCAGATCCTGGAGACCGAGCTCTGTCCAGCAAGCATCGACTGAAGAGTGGATAGCTCGGACCCTCCTCATGCCTCCCTCCACTCCCACTCACAGGGTGGGTGTGAGAGAGAAGGAGAGTAAGTGCTGTGCAAGAGGAAGTTCCTTGCTGGAATGTCAAGGCCAAGTGTATGGAAGGAGGTTGCAGTCGGCGAGGCAGAGCCGAGCGTTGAATCAGGTCCCCCCACACAAAGGGGGGTCCTGCAAGCCCTGCATGCTGCGTGGACTATGCAGAAACATGGAGGGGCTGGACAGCACAAGGGGAGGAGAGGAGTGTGTTACTGTGTAACTCCAGCAGATGGAGTGGCCGGGGGCTTCTGCCCTGCAGAGAGGGCTGTTATTCCTCCCCCATGATGGCCGTGGAAGGGGTTTGAGGAACGGTGTAGGGGAGAGTGATAAATCGGGCCGCAGAGGTTACAGTCGGGAGTAGCTCCTGAGGAAAGGGTCGAGGGTGTTGGAAATCCATGGGATTAGTCAGCGCACCACAGGAATACAGACTATGGGAATACAAAACGTCTCATGTGAGACTGGGCATCTGGTCTAGAACTATGTCCTACATTATTAACTGTGATGCCTGGCTTAGTAACAGATCTACCGAGATGTCCTATCACCAAATAACAGATAAAGACAAGGGACAGCCTGCCCTAGGAGGTTCTGGGACTGAAGACATAGTGGGTTTAGGTGGGGGGCAGGAATGTGGAGAAGCCTCCCCTGGGAGCCGCCACGATTGGTTCCCCAGGTCAGATGAGAGTCAGAGGATAGCCGCTGGGTGTGGGCTTAGTCTCGGGGCTCTGTGGGAAGCTGCTCACGTTGTGGTAGCCACACCTGTGGGGTAAAATCAAGAGTCCATCAGAAGCCTCGCAGCCCACTGGGTCCAGCCAAGCCCCACCTTCTCCCAGTCCCCAGTTCATCATTTGAACCCATCAATGGATGAGACCACCAAGGTAGTATCTTCTGTAACCACCTTCACAGACAGACCCAGAGCCATGCGTGGCCAGTCTCCTAGGTCTCTCACCCTCATAGGCACTCAGTCCCCGAGGGTCCGGAGGTGAGGTTTGAGCGGGTGATCAGGGCCTGGTTAGGACATGAAAGTACGCCCCTTCCCAGTGGCAGTGTTAGGGGCTTTCTCTAAGAACGTGAGGACAGGCCATCCCTGCCCTGGCACTGCGATGCCCCGCCATGAGAGGTAGAGCAAGATGTCCGTTAGCTGCTGGGCCCATGCTCCTGCCTGCCATTCTCCAAGACCAGGTGTGGGAATCAGCTTCCTCTGTAAATAAATACATACATTCCTAGTGTGTGAGTATCCTGGGATAGCTAGAGAAAAGAGGCTGCCGTGCTGCTGGACAGGGCAACAGTCCAGTGACCGATTGCTCCTGTGAGGGGAAGGTGGCCAGGCAGACAGATAAGGGTGTGAGCCGAGGCAGAGAAGCCTGGAGCTGACCTGGGGCTCTTTCCTGGGCCCTGGGGCTTGGGGCTGCTCATTGGAAGACCCCGTGGCTGGCTGGCTCAGTGGGGTGAGGGAGGCGCTGCACTGCCTTGCCTGCTTGTATTTTAACACTAGTTTCATGACGCATGCTCACGGAAAGTGTTTTATATGCTTTTTTCTAGTGTTTGCATAGGTCTTCGTGCTTGTGCTCGTGTGTGTGTGTGTGTGTGTGTCCATCAAAGGAGAAGCTGAAGGAACCCTCAGCAGCTAAAAGCCTGGGAAGAGAGTCCCTAGGCTTTCTCTGGAGCTTGCTTTGAATGCAATCAAATGCTAAATGAAGGGTTGCCTTTTGGACCTTCCAGGCTGGCCCCTCGCGGGTCTGTGAGCTCACAGCACAGACTGCTTCCCTTCAGTTTCCATCACAGACATCAGCCCACTTTGCTTACCCATCACCTCAGAGTGAGGCCAGGGAGAGGCCCAGGGTGAGGGATGCTGCAGCCCATGGGAGCCCAGTGTCACCGCCACCACCAGGGGGTGGCAGTTAGCACCATCCTCCTCCAAGAAGAGGCCCCAGCTCCCACTGGAGACTCACCGGGCACCCAGACGCTTGGTATCATCTGATATGTTTATTACAACCCCAAATGGGCTTTTATGTCATACAGTTGTCTAAGGATCGCTTCAGTGGCTATGATTAGAATCTGTGGAATGCTTCTGTGTCAGACGTGGAGATACCTCTGCACCTGCTATCATGTTGGTGGTCCCTCACTCTGTAATGGAGGACGGTGTCATTGGCCCATTGCTCAGATGGACCCTGAGGGGGTTCAGACCAAGATGGCCCCCCAGCCACACCAACAGCTCAGAGTGCAGCCAGCACAGGCAGCTCTCCCACCGCGGAGGGAGAGGCGGCGAGCCCGCTAGCCGAGCCTGGTGACTGGCTGGCTTTCCCAATCTGCTTTCCGAGTCACCTTGTGTGGCTAAGGACAGTGGTTGTTGACCAGCAAGGTGGTCATCTGTGAGCATGATAAGATGTAGAGGAAAGGAGAAAGATCTGGAAACACACACACATGCACACACACACACACACACACACACACACACACACACACACACACACGCAGGGCCTGCTCCTGTCTGCAGTTCTTGTTGAGGAAGTTACGTTATTTTGTGTTGTTTTCTTCCTTTCCCCTTTTGGCCTCCAGTAAAAACAAACAACATCCGTGACTCATGTTAAAGCGAATTTTCTTGCCCTGAATTTCAAGCCGGTGTTTACTCTTCTCTGTTATTATTAGAAAAGGAGCTGGTAAAAAGTTCGCACTTGCAGCTTGCATGAATCCATCTCAACTTAGACCATTCCCCGGCTGGTGGTCTGGGTCACTGTACCTCATGGCACCGCAGCCAGCCCGCCCAGGGCTCTTAACTGAGGACTGATGCTCACAGTCTGTGGAGAATGGAGATTAATTCTCACCTACTCAGAAATGGAAATGCAGACACTCTTCCCTGCTTTCTGGGGGTAGGAAGCACGCTTAGTGTACACCGAACAACGCTTCATTACTTTTTAAAATCTGTTTGGGGGTGAACTTAGGGATGCAAGCCAACGATGATGGTATCTGCAGCCCCCAAGTACAGCAGAAGGTCAGCAAATAAATTCAAGTGTATTAGAAATCATCCATGCATATACATAGAAATACACGTACCCATGATACACACACATGCACTGCTGGCTTTCATGGTTGCTGGGGTCTGAGGGCAAACCAATCGCAGATGTTAAAAGCTAAATATAAAGAGAGAGAGAGAGAGAGAGAGAGAGAGAGAGAGAGAGAGAGAGAGAGAGAGAGAGAGAGAGAGAGAGAGAGAGAGAGAAGTCTCGGAGTTACTGGAGAAGGAGACGAATCTGCCACACATGGAGCACTCTGCTCAGTCCAGAGGGGCGAAGGTGTTGCAGACCTTGTGTTAGGGATTGTCAGTAAGGTAGAGGTAACTGAAAGGATAGGGAGGAGGTGGGAGTCAGACACAGACCATGCGCCCTACATAAGGGACTTCACCGTCATGGCACAGGCCAGTGCACAGCTGGCGCCGTATCCCAGAAGCTATCAGGGACTTCTAGCATGTTTGAGAACACATGTTGCATATATGTGTGAATGCATATACATGTGTGTATGCAGGTATACATGCATGTATACATTTGTGTGCAATGCACGTGTTTTCTCTCAATTTGTAAACAGATTTTTGCTGCTTTTGGAGAGTTCCGTGAGGGAAGAATTTAAGGAAATGTTTTAGAGACGTACTGGGTCCCACATTTTATTCACAGCAGAACCTGAGTACTTCAAACCTTAAAAAGAAACACACACACAGATCTGTACTTTTAGTGATATAAATCACTCAAGGTAGGTCAGTTCTCCAGGTCTCAGCCTGACATAAGCAACTTAAAAAGAAGAAAAACTTGTTTATTGTGTTTCAGAAGTTTCAGACCGCCATGGCAGGGGGAGCCCAGCAGAAGGGCTCACATCGTGGCAGACAGGAAACAGAGAGGAGCCTTAACAAGAAGCGTCCAGGAAAAGATTCAAGATTCAGCCCCCCAGGACAGCCCCCTCCATGCCCCATGCACTTTCTCCAGTCAGACCCTTACTTCCACACGTCCATCACCTCCCAGGAATCCTTTCAGACTTTGAATCTGTCAAGGGATTACATCATTCATCATGTCAGAGACCTCTAGATCTAATTATCTCTGGAAACTAGTCAGACACACCCTCCTAGAAGTATGCTTTCCTAACTTGCCAGGTGTTTCATTCCAGTCAAGATCAAATGGTCTCCTGGATGAGACTTGAGGTGGTCAGTTGAGACGTGGTGTAACTGTGATGAGGAGTCCGGGTGGTGGTGGGTGGGGGGTGGAGTGGAGAGGCCATCCCAGAGAACATGATACTTTGCCATGATAAGTGTCTGCCTGGCTCCCTGATCTCTTAAAGGTAACCGCAATGGAGTTGATTAACAGATGCACAACCAGGCATTTACCAAGCAGTTATTTCACAGAGCCTTGCTCAGTGTGGTTCGTTTCGTCTCCATAACCACAGGAGAGGTGAGCATCTTCTTCATGAAGGAAGCTCAGTGTGGCACAGTGTCGGGGCAGGCTGTGCCAGTTGCTGAATGGCTGCACTGTTTCTTTTTTCTTTCTTGTCCTGATTTGGGTTTTTAAAAGGTTTTTCATTGGAGCATCTGAAATCCTCACACCATAAGGACTTCCATATGATACCTGCCGGCGTTTGTTGGGATACTCCTGCTTGTTTTCTCTTCCTCCCTCTGCTGTTTCCCTTCCTGTTGCCCAGAGGCTCCCTTTGAGGTCATGATGTTGGTGTTTGGTTTGGCTTTGCCTTGTCCCTGGGCCTCCTACAAATGTGAGATAACACACACGCCATGTGCTGGAGGGACTGGCTTATTTCAGGGCGAGGATGGGCATGGTTCCACCCATTTCCCAGTGGACAACACAGCTTCATCCTTCTGGATGGCTGGGTAAAGCTCCCTCCCTCCCTGGTGTGCACTCCTGTGTGGATGGGTGTGCCGACCTGCAGGCCCTGGCCCCGTGGGGTTCTGTTTCCTCCTCAGTGCTCCCCAGTGTTACTCTCCACTAGCCGGGGGTCCCAGCCCAAGCTGGCCACACTTGAGGGGAGTCACCTCGCAGAGCTAGACAAAGCTCAGAGAAGGCAGCTGACGTTCTCAAGACCACACAGCTGGCAGAAGCTGCTCCTATCCACATGGCAGTCGGGGAATGGGGGAGCTGCCTGAGGCGGGCGGCCGCCCGGCCTCCCTCCTGAGGAGCTCTTGAAAAGACTCCTGGTTCCCCAGAAGGGCCACTCCCCAGTCACCTTCCAGCAGGACTTCCAAACAGGGCTTGTGGGTAGTTTGGTACGTCACTACAGGGTCCTGTGGCCACTGTAAGAGCACCTGTGCCTGCAGAGGAGCCACAAGCCATTATGTAATGGTGACAGGGAACGGAGCAGCCTCTCACCCAGAAGCAGAGAGCCCTGCTCGTCCCCCTTGGAGCCACTCATGGTGGGCTGTGGCACCACGTTTCTCCCCCCCCCCCCGCCTCTTGCACTTTAGTCCATTGCCATGCATCGTAGCTAGCAAGCAGTGCTCAGCACAACATCACCCCCCCCCACTGGATCAGCCACCCACCCTCATGTGAAATGACTCCCCCAGAGAGGTGGCCAGCCCAGCGCTTCCCGTCCGGTGAGCCAGCAGAGGGCCGCCCCTTTGACAAGGGCTTCGTAAGTCATGATCCCATGTGGACCCCCGCCACGATCTAAAGACAGCTGCATTCATATTTTGATATCTGTTCAGAATCTTTTCTGTGAATTCACTGTCTTCTGTAGAAAAAGTCACATCAGTTATTTGTAACTGGCCTGTCGCACTCAGCATTCTCTCGTGGGTGGCTTGTCATGTCATGAAATATGCCCATTACCATTTTAAGTGAGTGGTTAAGAAGGTGTGGCTTAGCTAAATCTTATTTCTTGGGTCAGTCCTCTGCTTAGGATATTTAGGTTGTGTCATTTTTCTGCTTCAGAATAAAAGAAAAATATCTGGCAAGGCGTTGGTGGGCTCAGGTCTATAACCCAGCTGTGCAGGAGCCTGAGTTCCAGAGCATCAAGAAAAGTCTGTGAAGCTCCATTTCCAGGTAGCCGGCAAGAAGCTGGAAATGAAGCTGAGCTCAAGTGGTAGAGGACCAGCTTTTGGTAAAAGAGCTAAGGGGAAGTGCCCAGATTCTGAACTCAGGCCCCAGGACGTCATGGGACAGCCCATCACAAAGAGACTAACGCCCACGTTTGGAGACTGGACTAGTTGTTTGGGTAATGTATTTATTCTGGAAAGAGTGGGTTGTTGTAAGAGGGGTCAGCGTAGCTGTCTCTCCCCCTCCCACCATGTAGCCTCCAGCCACAGCCAGACAAATCTCTCTGGAACCCTGCTCCTGGACCTGCCAACTGTGAGCTCAATAACTCTCGTTCTTAACAAATCACAATTTCAAACATTTGGTCATAATGACAGCTCATCAGATAAATGAGAAAGGAGGCCATCCAGCGACAGGGCGGAAGGAAAGCCTTGTTTAGAACAGGGCAACTGTTCAACTACGCGGGTGTCCAAAGAAACTCTGACACCACTCCTTACCAGACAGGAAACTTCTCAGCAGAACTTTGGTTACAGGATAAAAGTTAACGATTAAGCTCTTAGTAGAAACCATGGAGCACACGTGCCTCCAGCATTGCTGGTTAGTGTGTGTGTGTGTCTGTGTGTGTCTGTGTCTGTGTGCGCGCGCACGCATGCATGCATGCGCATGCATGCCAATCTGGTGCTTAAACTCAGGGTTCTGCGTTACTGCTGTGGGTTCGTGGGTGGACGGCTGGTACTCTACCATTTGAGTCACGCCTCTTGTTGCTTTGCTGGTTACTTTTAAGTGAGGGTCTCACTTCCTGCCCAGGTACAGCGCTGGACTGAGGCTCGCCTGTTTCGCCTCCCTTAGCTGCTGGGATGACAGGCAGGTAGGTGGCACCTGCCGTGGGTTGAGATAAGGTCTTGGACACACTCCCAGGCGGAGTTGTCCTTTTGATCACAGGCTCCCGAATAGCTAGGATTACACATGTGAGCCACTAGTGTCCAACTCGATAGAGCACATGTTAGACGAAAACTGAAGCGTGGGTTTTGCCTCTCTCAGACGTCGATTTAATTTTTGAGAGGTGAGCCAGAGGCTAGGGAATCAGGATGAAGTCAGCATATTTATTCAGGATTATTGAGAACAAGGAACTGTATTTAGTCTGATCCATGCCGTCGCTGTCATATAATCAAGGGAACGCCTAACTCTGCTTTACAAGTGGAAACTTACAGCTCGAGATACTAAGTAACTTTCCCAGGTTACTCACATCGCAAAAAAACTGTTCCGGAAAGAAGTGCCCAGACTTTCAAGGCAGAGAATATTGTGGGATCGTCAGGGTCTTGTGGCTAGCGCCTGCCTGGCCAGCATGAGGCCCTGAAATTAATCCCCAGTGCTGCTGCCCCTCCTAAAGGAAAGCGGGAGAGAGAGTTTAGGCCTGATTTGGGCTTGGGCCATTGGTGGTTTCTAAATAACATACTGAATGTACTAGATGCAGTTGAGTAGCTAGGCAGAGAAGAGCTTGAGAAGCCGAGATCCTATCTCTTTCAAACATTCTCTTTTACAGGCTCTGCCATTTTATCAAAAATGTCCCACACTCCCTTGTGAAAAGAAGGTGAAAAAAGATCTTCCAAACCAGCGTCTTGGCATGCCACAGTGGCAGAGCTCCTGACGGAGCGTGGGTTCGGAAGGGCGAGTGTGATGGAACTTGAAAAGCCTCGCTGTGAGTGCTCGTGTGCCTACAACTTTCAAAATCCCCTCGGATGGTGTTTGTTTCAGTTGGCTGTACCGAGCACTCCGTACTGAGATCAATCTCGGGCCAGCCTTTCTGTTTGCTCTGTGAAGAAAATGATCAATGCAAGGCTTTAGCCTTGTTGAACAGGAGGTACAGCCTTTAAGCTTCCTCCAGTAGGCACGCGGGGTGGCCAGTCCCCCAGCTGGGCTCACCGCAGCCAGTCTGGCTCGTCTCTCTCCTGCCGTAGATTCTTCTGTGGCTGTGCCTGTCATTGGTGCCTCCTGCAGACTCTGTAGGTACCGAAAGTGGGTGGTTCTCTTCTCCGGCAGGTCTGGGGTTTGAACTCAGAGCCCCACACCAGCAAGACCAGCTTCATAGCCCTGAGCTATGCCTCCATCTGTTTTGTGCCAGTTATGTTTGGATGTGGAATCTCTCCCCGCCTTGGTGTGCACCTGAATCTCACTCTTCCTACTTTCAAGATTTTGGTCATCACTCTGATAAGAGGCAAGTACAGTGGAGTCCTGGACTCTTCTACCCGGGCTGACCTTGAACCACAGTTCTCCTGTTCCCAGCGTCCCAGGTAACTTTGCACGACAGGTGAATGCCAGTGTGTTGGGGAAGGGAGGGGTGTTGAGAATGGTTTTTGTGTTTTGGTCTGGGCTGGCCTTGAACCATGGTCCTCTCATTTTCAGCCTCCTGTGTAGCGAGGATTATGGGAATGAGCCACTATGCCGGATGGCCTCACCGGCTTTCCTGGATTTAGCACAGTGCCGACAAATAGGAGATGCTTGATGTAGAGCCACTCACTGAATAAGTGAATAGCAGACTTCCTGGATTTTCCAATAAGGCTGAGAAGCATCTCTCTTGAGTGTCTATTTGTCTCGTAAGTGGCCAGGAGTATCAGTGTTGCTTACCCAAAGTTGAGGCTCTGTGTGGTGAAGATTCCGTGAGATGGAGCGAGAGCTGCTGTGGCTGTTCAAGGACGTCTGAACTTGCCCTGGTTACGAGGCTGTGGGTGACATAACCTTCACTTACTGGCGTCTTGAATCTTGGAAGCATCCATCCTTTACCTAAC
This sequence comes from Megascapheus bottae, assembly GCF_031878675.1. Taxonomy (NCBI): domain Eukaryota; kingdom Metazoa; phylum Chordata; class Mammalia; order Rodentia; family Geomyidae; genus Megascapheus; species Megascapheus bottae. The sequence continues at coordinate 6,408,441 of NC_143542.1, read as the reverse complement.
AGGAAGCTTGATGGCAGACAGTCCCAGAGTATTGCAAGTTGTTCTCTCTCTTGGCATTGTAATTTTTGTCCTTTCGCCTTGCTGGTGTGAAGATGGCTGCTCTAGCTCCTCACTTCACATTCCAAACCAAAAGAAAGAGAGCAGTTGGGCGAAGGAAAAGCAAAACGAGACAAAAGAAATGTACTCTGAGTACTGTCCCCCTCCATTCCCCAAATCCAGCCTTCCCTGGGCTGAGATCAGGTCTTTACAGACAGAAGAGCACATGGAGACAAGCTTAGGCCCCCATCGAATCTGACTGGTATCCTTACACACCAAAGGGAAAATGTGGGCATGGCGTTAGATGTGTAGAAGAAGCTGACTTGCATGTGCACAAGGAGGAGAAGTCATCTGTTAGCCAAGGCTGGGGTCGGGGCTAGATCTCCCTCTGTGGACCTGGGAGGGTTGCTCCTGAGCGTCCAGCTTCCCAGCTTCAGTGCCTGAGCTGCGCAGTAGCGGTGCTTCATCTCGGCATCTGCAGTAAACGATGCATGCCAGGAGCACGCAGAGATCGCCCACGGTGGCTCATCCACTGGAAGCTGGCAAGGGAGTCCGGCTTTGTGGAATCTCTCCAAAGCGATGAGACCACCCTGGCCTGGGCCTGGGGATTTGGAGTGTGAGGGCCGGATATTGTTGGAACTCTGTTGCTGATGATGAAGGGAAGATAGCTGCTGATGAATTCTCTTGTCACCCTCTCTGTATAGTGACAGCTTGATGTGACACTGCTGGCCTGGGAAGCAGAGACAACCATTTCTTTCTTTTCTTTTCTTTTTTGCAACTGCAAAAGCGATGGTTTGTTGTACACGCGTCACATTGGGCCACACTATGATCAGAGCTAGTCCAGCATGTCACAGGCCCGGGCACAGCATGGTCAGGGCAGGCTTCGGCATGAGCAAGGTGGGTGTCTTTCGGAGATGGTCTTGGCCACTGGGAAGTCGTGCCCGCAGTCCAGCAGCTCGCGTCAGCGTCCCCGGCTGTGGCATTTCTCATTTCTGCTCCTGTGGCCTGGATGGGTGCACAGCTGGTTTACTTGGACCTCTGCCTCATCTTTCTTCTTTTGAACTTCAGCCTGCGCATTTGCTTCTTCCTCCACTTGGCTCTCATGGTGCAGGGGTTTCTAGGAAGATGGCACTAAGGCTAAGGAGGCAACCACTTCATGTGCTGCTCTGTACAACTGGGCTGCAACCAGGTTTCCCCCCTGACCTCTGCAGGGAAGGAGCACTGGAGAGAGAATGAATGTCTGCAAGGAAACATGGGGGTCAGAATCTGCACTCGTGTCTTCCGATCTCCTTCACCCATGCACTAGAGGACTGGCATCCCAGTTTTTGTTGCCTGCTGTTGCACAGCCCCAGAGGTTCCCTTCGTTCACAGTTTGGAGGTGTCTCTGGCAGCTGCGGCCTGGATTCAGACAGCATTAGGAGTATGGGCGTCTCCCAGTTTCCTCTGCTCTTGGCAACCTCCCCGGCGTCTTCCACACCTGCTCTTCAGTGCTTCCCGTTCCTGTTGTTCTGCACAGCCATCACGTCTTTCTTCATCGGTGCCTCCGGCTCCTGCCCCTGCACCTCCACTTCTCTTAAAGTTGAGTTGTCTTGCCAAGCTTGAAACGAGGTCTCAAGGATTTGGCTCATCTTGAACTCTGATTCTCCCAGTGTCAAACAGGGAAGGTTATAGGCATTGGTCACCATGTCCAGTCACGGTTTTCTTTCTTCTCAGTGCCACCGCCAGTTAGCAGCTGTGCCTCGTCTCTCTCCCGGGGGTCCGCTTGTCTGTCAGTTGGGAGGCTGCAGCCTGAGTGCAGGTCTTCCCACACTCGTGGTGCAGTGTGTGCCACCCCGTAGAGGCATCGCAGTGTCCTTCCTGACGAGACACAGCGGGGCATGAGGAAAATGGTGCCTCACGGGCACAGAACTCTGTTGCTGCCTTTTGTACAAGCATCCGAGAAAATGGGATCATGAAGAAAAGCCAGCTGGGTCCCCAGTGTGCTTCAGCGGAGCTCCGCCTGCAGCCCTGCCAGTGGGAAACTGCGTTCTCAAGAGCCCAGCTAAGGTAGAGGGATTTGGAGAAAGCTTTAGACAAGGAGTCACAGCGGGACAACTTTCCCAGCCAGGGACTCCTTGTTCCTGGGAATATGCCCTTATTTAAAAGGCTGGAGGCCCAGACTTCTGTTTTAATAGCACAGGCCTGTGGTGGCAATGGGAGGAACCGGAGGAAGAACTGATTCCTGTCCAGTGCTGAGCAGGGGAGGCTGTTCATTTCTTCTTCGTAGCAGTGGTGGGAACTAAGGCCACGCCCACCCCACCAATGGACGTTGATCCACAAGGCTAAGTTGCTCACGGGATCTGAGCTAGCATGTCTGTAATTTCCAACCTAGCTCTATTATTTGGCAAATGCAGATCCTGTAAATATAGAACATTGTCTCTCCTGGCTTCCTGTTATGTATAGACAGATATCACAGGTCTGCCTAACTTGGTGTTATAACACAATGTGTACCCATCCATCCATCCATCCATCCATCCATCCATCCATCCATCCACCCATCCATCCATGCATCCATCCATCCATCCATCCATCCATCCATCCATCCATGCATCCATGCATCCATGCATCCATCCATCCATCCATCCATCCATCCATCCATGCATCCATGCATCCATCCATCCATGCATGCATGCATGCATCCATCCATCCATCCATGCATCCATCCATCCATCCATCCATGCATCCATCCATCCATCCATCCATCCATCCATCCCCACCCACCCCTCACCCACTGTTTCATCCACTCACCATACTTTTTTGGTTTGCACATGATTCAGTCCCTTTCCTTTGAAGGTGACCCACAGAATAGGATGCTGTTTAGTTAGATATGTATTTTGTGTTCAGAAAAGAGTGGGACCAGCTTCTCCCTTTTTCCATACTATTGTAGCTGCTAGTGTAGCTTTATCATCGGTCCCGATGACTAGTCTTAAGAGGCAGAGTTTCCACAAAGGCACCCCATTTGGCAGAGAAGAGCACAGGTACAGGAAAATCCACACAGGAGTGGCCAGAATTCATTGAGAGCTGCTGGCAGCATCGTGTTCTAGGAATACCAGGACCGGTAGGGGTAGGGGAAGACAAGGCTTCCCCAGCACTTGGCCAGACCCTGAACCTGGGTAGGTAGAAGCCTCTGTTTTTACAATTGGGATAAGGATTGTGGATGCTATTTGAGACGCACGAACAAATTACCAATGAGGGAGCAAGTGTTGGACGAGTTGTGAGCATTAGTGATTCTTTTGCTCATTCAGAATGGAGGACGGGCCCTGAGGGGGAGTGATGCCGGAGCTGCAGCAAGGGCCAGCCATCCTGCACCATCCTCACTGCCCCTCGAGTTCAAGTCCCCACTGCACAGGCATCTGGACAGTTGTCCTTGCCTGTAACGGGGGGAATAGTTAGAAAGCATGTAGGAGATGCATCTGCAAATGAAGTTATAGATGTAAACACGCACGGTAAACTGTGGTGGGTGGAGCGCTGGTGCAGTATGTATCTGTGGTTCATTCTGCCTCTACCGCCCAAACCTGTTAGCTCAGCAGAGGACTGCCATGTAGAAGGCTACCATAGGCAGACCAGGCTAGTGGAAGCAAATACAAAGTGGTTTTCTTAGAAAGAACTGGCAGAAAGCCCATGGTCTCACTGATTTACCTTTGCCACTTGGTAAAGCACTTGGGTAGCAGAGGAGAGCTGAGACACATTGAAGTTGAAAGATGAGAGATTTCTGTTTTTGTTTTTTTTCTGCCAGTCCTGGGGCTTGAACTCAGGGCCTGGGCACTGTCCTTGAGCTTTCTCAAGGCTAGCGCTCTACCATTTGAGCCACAGCACCACTTCGGGCTTTTTCTGTATATGTGGTACTGAGGAATGGAACCCTGGGCTTCATGTACGCTGGACAAGCACTCTACCACCAGGCCACACTCCAGGTCCAAAAGTTGACTTTGAAAAGTGCGTTTCCTGATGTCTCTCCTTTGTGATCCGCTAATGCCTTCCATCCACATCTGCAGAGACGTTCAAGAAGACCCAGTCCTTCCCTGAACCTGGCTCCCCTTCTGTTGCCATGGGCGCTCAGGCATAAGGCAGCAGCCTTAACTGAGGGAATGCAGGGAGATGCTGTGTCTGACGCAGTTTGAAAGGAAGCACTGATTCTTGTGGCCAGTTGGGGATTGTGGTTAATTGGGCTCCATTTTTTTTTCTTTCCAATTGCCTGTGGAGAATCAGGGGCCACGCATTGCCTCTCTGCTGGGTCTCAAAGGTGGGTCATGAATGCTTTCCGAGGACCTCGACAGCCTTGGCTGCCGCCTAAGCACCAGACACCAGCATTAGGAACGCTCCGAAGCAGATGGAGGTTTTAAATTAAATGGCGCCATTGTGCTATTCTTCATCGGGATTCCAAGCAGCCGACCTTCCCAGCAGAAGTAACGTAGATGATTTGATTCTCTCGCTTAACCAGGACTGATCACTGCAGGGAGAGAAATTAATTTCTCGAAAAACAGCTGCCGGTTTCCTCCCCACCGGCCTCTCTCCAGGCTTTGCAAATGTGATCATAATGCACCTGTGGCGAGCTTCCTCCGTGTGGCTTGTGGGTCCAGCAGCGACCCCGTGGATGCCCTTTTGCTTCCGCGGCTTAGCTGGGAATGGCCAGAGCACCCGTTACCATGGCCACGTCTGCCCACAACGCCTCACATGAGGAAAGGACTTGGGCACACCCCAGAAGTTTGCGGCATTTCACAATGAACCTTCGTGTCAGGGTCTCTGTGTCTGATAACAACCTGGCAGATGACCTCCACAGGGCCCTGTGTTCCCCTGTTCCCCTGGAAATGGACTTTTACCCAGATGCTGGCACTGGAGTATCTGTGAATTGGTCATAGGTCATCAGCAGGGTTATGAGGCAGGGACATGAGCTCGGAAGGGAGGAGGCTAGGGAGCCCCTGGGCGGATGGGAGCTCATGTATCCTGAATTCTGAGACCGTACACCCATGCTGGGACACCTCGCTTTGTACTGACCCTGGCTTGCCCTACTTTATGACTGTGTGGTATCACAGAAGTTGTTTACTTGTTCTAGGTCTCAGTTTCCTCATCCATTAGTTAAAGACAAGGGAACAGGGAATCTCAAAGATCCTCTGTGTTTTAGAAATTGCCTATTGGACAATGCCACCTGCAAGTGCCAAAGCTCAAAAGGTGAGCCTGTTAGACCACTACATCCTACCATGCTGAAGTAAGTCCTCCTTGTGTGTTTCCTTAACCACTGTCCCCAAGCGGGGACTGGGAGCAGTGGAGCCTACAAGACGGCATGTGTAGGGAGGTGGTCGGCTTAGCTGCCACTCGAGAGATAGGAAGAAAGCCAGTGAAAAAGATGGCTTAATCACAGTCAGCTTGAGGGAGAGCATAAAAATAACTCAACCTGCAGGTTAAGTTTCCTGAGTATGTACTAGGCATGCGTACCAAAAGAATAAAACTTACAGCACGAGAAATCCCCTTTCTCTATTTTGTGGGCAGGCTGTGGTGCCCTGAGCGGGAGGGCCGAGCCCTGAGCAGAGTTGATGGTCTGTAACTGAGCCGCGCAGAGACGAATGATGTGTGGGGAGGGCCGGGGCGGACAGCAGAGGAGAGCTGAGGCAGCAACATACACATCCCACTGAAGTTGAAGGCTGAGCGTTAACAGCCTCCTTCCACCCAGGTCTGCAGAGATGTCCAAAGAAGACTGGGCCCTCTTGGCCTAGGTCGCTTTCGCTAAGAGAATGCAGCAGGCCCACATGAGGTCCATACCCACAGCCGAGGAGACAGTGGCATTTCCACTGGTTCTCCCAAGACGGTGGTTTCGGGAAAAGGAGTCTGCCACCTAAGAAGCCAGACTGCCCCAGGAACCCCTTGCTGGAGTGACCACCTGTGCTTGTCCACAGCATCCACGGTGCTCCCTCCCACACAGCAGCCAGCAGCAAACCCCCCTGTGGTTTGGTGCCTGGCCCAGCCTTCCGTGAACTGCAGCCCCACCCAGCATTAGTCCCAGGAGAGAACGTCTCCAAAGTCCTGACCCACAGACCTAGGAACGAAATAATTGTTTCAAGATGAATAATTTGTCACTTAGAGATTATAAGGAGAAATCAAAAGTAGTTTTAAGAAGGAAGTAGCTAAAACTACTGACACTAAATATCCAAGCTTAGTGCGTGGTAGAGCACGTATCCAGCAAACCACAGCACCACCAAGAATCCTTTAAAACATATAGACACCTCAGATGACCCATCAGCTAGCTTAAGATCTCAGGAATATACAAAAAAAAACCAAACCCAAAAGCAGGAGGCAAGAAATAGTAAAGGTCAGAGCTGAAATGAACGAAACAGAACCCAAAAGAACAGTGTGACGAATATAATGTAACTCTTCTATTAATTACAATAAAATATATTTAAGAAAAAAGAAAGCATGGAGTTGCGTCTTGGGAAATATATACAAGAATGCCAAAGCTTTAGTTGAATAACCATACAAGACCCAATTAATCTTGAAGCAGATGTCCCTGTCACTGTATGAAATTGGCCTGGTCAGAAAGAAAGACCCTATCTCAACAAAAAAGCTGGGCGTGGTGGCATGACCCCGTGGTCCTAGCGAGAAGCAGAGATAAGAGAAGCAAGATCCAAGGCCAGGCCGAGGAGAATGGAAGAAAACATTACAAAAGGAAAATTGACGAGGCAGGCGGCTAAAGTGGTAGAGTACTGCCATGCAAATACAAAGCCCTGAGTTCAAACCACTGTACTTCCAAAGGAAAATGATAAAAGACTGAATGAAGTGAATCCTTTCAAATGAAGTTCACATGGCTTGTAAATAGAGCCATCGGAGGAGTGAAACACTGAGGGTTCCAGCTTACCCCAGTCAGAATGGCTGTCTTCAAGAAAATCACGGTGGTGGGGACCGGCAGTCCGGGAGCTGAGCAGCCCCATTCCCTGTGGAGCCAGGGACATCTCTGACTTTGGCAGAATCCCCTGAACCAGTGCCTTGCTTGGCCGCACACAGAGGGAGCTGGCGTGCTGTCCTGTTCACCTCTCAGGGAGCAGGAGCCGCCAAGTCAGAGGATTTGGGCCACGATTCCTTCACGAATACCGACAAGGGCTATTTACAGCTAGCTCAGAACAGGCCGTGAGAATTGGGAGCTCACTTGTAAATTTACAGATGATTCACAGAATCTGGAACAGGACTGTTTGAAGTCACCTGTTTTGAGTTTTTTTTTTTAAAGAAGAGAAAACACCAGCAACTGGGCCTGTTAGTAGTTTTCTGGAGGGACCCAGAACGTCCAGTGGGGCTGCAGCTCCCCCTCCCTCCCCCCAAGCAGACAGAAGACCCGGGAGTTTACCAGGGTGATGCAGGTTTGGGGCACTGTGACTGGTGAACCTTGACCTTCACACACTCCTCAGTTCTCTCTAGTTTAAGAATACTCAGGAGTCTCTACGGAGTTCCTTTCTTTTTTCTTCTTACCTGCAAGGCAGGCACTACCACTGAGCCCTTGGTCACTGGTCATTTTTAAGATAGTGTATGTCTTCTTGCCCGGGCTGGCATGCCGGGCTTTGGTCCTCCTTGTGCCTTCCTGGGACCTGGGGTGGCAGGTGCTCCCCGCTGTCCCCAGCCCCTGAGTGAGAACTCTGTATGCAGGCCAGGAGTTTGGCCTAGCGGTAGAGTGCTTGCCAAGCATGCATGAAGACCCGGGTTTTGAGTCCTCGGTACCACATACATAGCAAAAGCTAGAAGAGGTGTTGTGGCTCAAGTGGTAGAGCTCTAGCCTTGAGAAAGTCCAAGGACAGTGCTCAGGCCCTAAGTTCAGGCCCTAGGACTGAAAAAGAAAGGAACTCTGTGTGTGTGGGTTGACCTAGAACCTTGATCCCCCAGTCTCTACCTCCTCCTCCTGACTACTTAGGATTGCAGTGTGAGCCAGCATGTCTTTCTTACTGAGTTCTTTCAGTCTGTGTGATGGGATTTGGTTAGTCCACCACATGGGAGTTTTTCAGGCACAGGGAGCCTCGGGAGGAGCAAGATATCCAGAGTAATGAGATCAGAGGTTCCTTGATTTGGGCAGTGAATTGCTGAGGGGAGTGTTGGTCAACTACAACCTATTCCTTACCTGTCTCTCTCAAGTTTCTGGATCATTCTGTTTGGTTGCATGGTTTGGCCTTTGGGATATTTGAGATGCTAGAGGTAGAGCAGAGTAATCATCGCTAAAGGAACAATTTACAAGTTAGCATTCTATCCCAGATTTCTGTGATACTTACCAAAGCCCTCTGTCCTCTTCCAGTGATGTCTAAAGGGACCGAAACCAGGGCTTCCCTCTGTTTCAGCCCCTAGCCAAGGGTATTGTCAAAGAGTGTTAGAGGAACATTTTCAAAGATGCGTATTTCTGACATACCCTTGGAGATTTTGATTTGATATATTTTCTGTAAGGTCTGGGCACATTTTTCTTGGGAAAAAAATCCAAGCCAAGTGATTGTTGTGGGTCCCTCTAGGTAAAGCCTTTATCTGTAAAGGGCCTATCACTGGAGGCAATTTGCCCTCATCTGAGCACAGCAGTCCTCAGTCTGGGCCTCGTGACCTTCTCCTTGAAGACATCAAATGAACATATGCTTCAAAGGGAACATTCCAAGAGGGACTTGAGCCTATCTTCTGATGGCTTCATGCCAAAGAACAAGCGGTTCTCTGTACAGATCTGGAATCTTCTGGATTTACTATATAACAAAACATACAGGGTCCAGTGCAAAGAGAGAACAAGAGGTCCTGCAGCTAGCTTTTAATTGTGCAGGTACAGTGACTCCCATTTGTAGTCCTAGCTGCTCAGCAGGGAGAAGTCAGGAGGATCTTGGATCAAAGCCAGCCCTGGAAAGGGGCAGCAAGACCTCACCTGAAAGAACAAACTGAGTTTGGTGGTTTATATCCATAATCCTGGGGATTCAGAAGGCAGAGGTAGGAGGATCATGGCCTGAGGCTAGCTTCTGGCAGATACATGAAAAAAATAAGAGGGAAGAGATGGGTGGCTCAAATGGTAGAGGGCCTGCCTAGCATTGAGGAGACCCTGAGTTCAAACCCCATATGAGAACGAAGAAGGATCTCAGGACAGCGAAAGCACAGCCGTAACCAAGTAGGCGTGCAGTGGACTGGGCATTGTTCATCTGGCCACAGAGAGGGATGCACGGCTCTAGAAAGTCCTCTGTTCTCGGGTGACCTGTGGAAGGATGGAATTGGCCATACACACGAATAAAATTCTGTAGTCTTGAGGAAAACACCGACACGACAGAGACTCAAAATATCTGATGGCAGAGAGGTTCACTAGATGAGCTACGTCTGCCATCTTAACCATCCGTGGGCGTGCTCTGCCTGCCACTGGTGGTCACCTCCAGGTGCAATGGCTCTTTCCCTGGTCTTGGAATGTTTGCACACAAGGTCTCTCCAAGCAGTCAGTGGAGAGTGAGGTGGCTGGTGAAGACCTGGCTGCTCACCGCTGGCCCTAGTCCTTTGCTCTGAGTTTGCTTACAGGTATAATCTCATGATTTTGCCCCAGGTCAGTCCAGATCCTCCTGCGTCCACCTGCTTAGCAGCTGGTTCACAGGTATGCTTACCATGCCCAGAAAACACACTTAAAGATTAGCTTCATACCTCACCAACTTCCTGGCTGAAATCCCCTATGGCTTTTCCACTGACTTCTGGACAGTTCAGTGAATGAGTATAAATGAGCACAGATGGGGATGTTTCCCTGACAAGTATGAATTCAACACTTTAATTTTTGGCTGTACTGGTGTTTGAACTCAGAACCTTGTGCTTGCCAGGAAAGTACCGTATGACTGAGCCACAGCTCTAGCCCTTTTACTTCAGTTATTTTTTACATAGGATTTCACTTTTTAAATGGGTAAGCCCAAATCTTGATCCTCCTATTTGTGCTTCCGGTGTGGCTAGGATGATAGGCACCACCAGTGTCGGCTGTGGGCGGGGAAAGGCCTCGTTAACTTCTGTCTGGGCTGGCCTTAAACTGTGGACTTTCTGATCTCAGCTCTCCCAGCAGCGGAGGTTTCAAGCAAAGTCATCCCACTCAACTCTAATCTTTTATCTCTCATGTTTTAAAATGTTTATTCTAAGAAAAATTACTGGGTTAGGAATTATTTTGAGATTTATTCAGGCAGACTGGATTAAAAGCCTGTGATTTGCCAGGGTGTCCTTGAGTTAACAAAGTAGCTGCTGATGGGTAGATATTTATTCTGTGTTATGTTTGAACATAATCTTCAGAACATCTCTATACAGCAACATCTGTCTTACGGGAGGGAAAACAAACAGAGAAAGCTAAGAACCTGCCCAGAATGGAAGTGGAACTCAAATCCCTCCCCACTCCGCTGTGCTAGCCTCCTGGGCCCGGGCCTGGGCCTGGGTTAGACGTGTGGCTCAGCCATGAGTACTTGCCACCGTGCCAACATAGCCTTCTGCTTCCTACTTCATTTTAAGGAGTGCAATGGGGATACAAACGGAGGTGAGACAAAAACACAAAGAGATAAGCCAATTGAAGAAACGAAAAGACAGTAGAGCCAGAGAAGAGTAGAGCCAGAGAAGACGAGAAAGTGGCATGTATTATAGGAGACAGATTGAGGGGGTTGACCCAGACATGGTCTCTCTGTGGAACTGGTGTTGACTCTGCTCTCAATGAGACCTGCAGGAAGCATAAATGGGACCGCAGGTCAAGTCAGTGTGGGTTAAAGCCACAATCTTCCACAAAACTTAACAAAAGCAAAAGGGACTGGGGTGTGTGACACAAGTGGTAGAATACAAGCAAAAGGCTCTGAATTCAAAACCCCCAGTACTGCAAAAAGCCAAAAGGAAAGCAAAAAAGAAAGTGGTAAATCTGAAACCCACCTAAACAACCTGACAACATTTGCCTCTGTTAACATTCCTTCCTGGCTTCATTTGAGTGTCCCATTGGTTCTAGGCTCTGCGTTAGAGTACAGGATGCACTGCGGGTGTCCCCTGGCCGCCCAAGGTGACATAGGACAGCTAGCTCTTGATGTCCCATCACCACTGCTGGGTCAGGATTTGGGATTCATGGAAAGAGAGAAGCTGAGTACCTCCTGACACCATGTAGGCACGAGCGTGAGTTCAGGTGTTCACAGCAGAGGGTTTGGGACAAATCACAGAAGGATGTTTGTTTCCATGCACAGTGCACAGCCTGTGACTGTGCCGGGGTAAACGTATCCTCGGAAAGGTGAGTTTTGAAGATGCAGTTGTGATCTGTCTGTGTGTAGTTCTGTGTTTGTTCCCTTCAGGGCAGGGACTGCTTGGCATGCGTGAATCTTCGCTCCTGAGCAGGTCCTGAGGCTTTGCTGGGGTTTTCCTAGAGCTCAGGGAGTGGAGAAATGATTTATTTGATCATGAGGAAGCCAAATATTTGCAGAGCTTGCAGTTCCCCATTTGCTCACCTGGCGGTTTGGCAATGACTAAGGAGGCCTAGGGCCATAGCTGGGGGGCGGGGGGGGGGGCGGGGAGAAAGCCCTCCAGCAGCCTCAGCCTCAGGCTCCTGTTAAACATCTCTGACCTCTGGGCCCTGAAGAGAGGCAGAGTGGGTGCGGGTGCTGCCTGGCTGGGCCAGCAGGCAGCCTGCCAGGCTCTGCCAGGCCATGGGAGTGCAGTCACCTCCCTCCACCAGAGCACACGGGGACCAGGGGGGATACTCGGTGATCTTCAAAGCAGGAGAAGGCCTGGGATGGATGTTGGGATTGAACCTGCTGACTGTTCTGATCCTCTTGCTTATGACCACCTTATTATAGAAGGTTAAGAAAGATGGTTAGGATACAGTGAGAAATGTCCACTTCGGGGACCAGGTCAGGCCTTTCTGGCAGTTTTGGGGATCCATAGGTCACTGGGTTGCTGCTTTGAGGAGGAATTGAGGTGAATAGGTGTCCTGGAAACTCTGAGCTCTCCTGGGAGTATGTTGTTGTAAAAGCAGTCCTCAGGCGGGAGTCAGGTCCCACAGGGCTAGACAAGTCAGGTCTCATAAGACTGGAGTCAGGGCCTACAAGACTGGAGAAGTCAGGTCACACAAGACTGGAGTCAGGTTCTACAAGACCGCAGAAGTCAGGTCCCACAAGACTGGAGGGGTCAGGTCCCACAAGACCAGAGGAGTCAGGTCCTACAAGACTAGAGGAGTCAGTCCCACAAGACTGGAGTCAGGTCCCACAAGACTAGAGGAGTCAGGTCCCACAAGACTGGAGGAGTCAGGTCCCACAAGACTGGAGGATTCAGGTCCCACAAGACTGGACGATTCAGGTCCCACAAGACTGGAGGGGTCAGATCCCACAAGACTGGAGGAGTCAGGTCCCACAAGACTGGAGGAGTCAGGTCCCACAAGACTGGAGGAGTCAGGTCCCACAAGACTGTAGAAGTCAGGTCCCACAAGACTGGAGGAGTCAGGTCCCACAAGACTGGAGGAGTCAGGTCCCACAAGACTGGAGGGGTCCGGTCTCACAAGACTGGAGGAGTCAGGTCTCACAAGACTGGAGGGGTCAGGTCCCACAAGACTGGAGGGGTCAGGTCCCACAAGACTGGAGGGGTCAGGTCCCACAAGACTGGAGGAGTCAGGTCCCACAAGACTGGAGGAGTCAGGTCCCACAAGACTGGAGGGGTCAGGTCCCACAAGACTGGAGGGGTCAGGTCTCACAAGACTGGAGGAGTCAGGTCTCACAAGACTGGAGGGGTCAGGTCCCACAAGACTGGAGGGGTCAGGTCCCACAAGACTGGAGGAGTCAGGTCCCACAAGACTGGAGGAGTCAGGTCTCACAAGATTGGAGGGGTAAGGTCCCACAAGACTGGAGGGGTCAGGTCCCACAAGACTGGAGGGGTCAGGTCCCACAAGACTGGAGGGGTCAGGTCCCACAAGACTGGAGGAGTCAGGTCCCACAAGACTGGAGGGGTCAGGTCCCACAAGACTGGAGGAGTCAGGTCCCACAAGACTGGAGGGGTCAGGTCTCACAAGACTGGAGGAGTCAGGTCTCACAAGACTGGAGGAGTCAGGTCCACAAGACTGGAGGATTCAGGTCCCACAAGACTGGAGTGAGGTCCACAAGACTGGAGGAGTCAGGTCCCACAAGACTAGACGATTCAGGTCCTACAAGAAAGGAGGGGTCAGGTCCCACAGGACTGGAGGAGTCAGGTCCTGCAGGACTGGAATCAGGTTTGGCCTGGACCAGTGCTGTCCTTTACCACTGCCCCAGCGCCTGGTGTTCTACCTGGTAACATCTCTTCTTTTATTCTCCAAAGAATGTCATCTTATTTTACGTCATTCCTTAATGCCTCTGCCGTATACTTTTATATTTTCCAAGAAGGGAGGGAGCCCAGCGGGCCTCACGGAAGGGGAGCGGTGGGCAGGCAGGCTCCCCGGCCTTCAGAAGAATGTTAATTTTTTCATGGCACTAGAGCTTAAACTTAGAACCTCATGGTTGCCTTGCTCTGCTTGGTCAGCCAGTGCTCTACCCCTTGACTCATGCCTTGAGCCCAGCCTTTCATTTTGGCTATTTTGGAGACAAGAGTCTCAAGGACTTTTCTGCCCAAGGCTGTCCTTGAGCTGTGACCCTCTCAATCTCAGCTCCCCGAGTAGCTGTGAGAGCTGCTGGCAGTGGGCTCAGAAGAGCAGTCTTGTCTAGGGCCACACAGTGACCGTTGTAGATGGTTAGAGCTGGCCATGACAAGTCAGTGAAGACTGAGAGGGCCCCTCCCCAGAGCCCCCACCTATGACCCCTGCCACACCTGCTTTAGAAGGGATCTGAGCTTCCGCTCCCCTCCGTGGCACACAGCCCCAGCTGAGTGGAGGCCCCACTGCCTGTGAGTGGATCTCTGTGCCTCCCTGGGGAGGAATCACACCGCCTTGACCCTCTCTCTCAACTGGCCTGTGTAGACAAGGCAACTGCTGTGCGCCCTTCTTCCGGTCACGCCTCGGTGCGCTTCCTGGGTAGGAAGCTAGAACTAGCAGAGGATATTTTCGAGGATTCTTTGTTTCCATAACCCACATGAGAAGAAAAAGTGAACATGACTGTTGTAGAGAAATGGCACTCGTCACGTCCCCAGGGCCTGTGGGGTTGGCATGAAGAATGTGCCATGGGAGAAGACGGTCCCGGAGAGCTGAGGACGGCGGCATCAGGATGAATGCGCTGCAGCTCTCATTCACATGGAAACAGTCACTGTGGTCCTGGATCCTGAGCACAGCATAGGTAATTACGTGAATCAGAGATTCAAATATGCCTCACTTGTACTCATTTAATGGCCAGGAAAGGGCTCAGAATTTGAATGCAGTTGTGGCATTTAATGCTGCATTAAAAAGAGTGACAACTCTCGACCTTTGTAAACTTCAGGCCACTTGAAGGCCTGAGGTGCCCTTGAACTTGGCCTGGAATCTCTCGTGTCCTAGCGCAGATCTGCAGCCGGCGTGTGCTTGCAGGAGACATTGCCTCAGTTTGCTTAGCCTTCTGTTTATCTGTGAACATGACTGAGGCTGGTCCTTGGTGGACGGCACGGTTGAGGGGCGCTAGGTTGTTAGTACCTTTGTTTGGCAGGTTGGCGTTGGATTGGATCTGAGATGCTCACTGTCTGCTCCTAAGTCTCCGGTCCAAGAAGAACGTGAGGGCCGCAGCCTGCAAGACCCTGGCTGTCAAGTTCCACTTTCCCCGTTTCTAAGTCCTTACTTTGGACTTAGAATTCAGCTAATGTAGAACTGGTCTTGATCAAGTACTTAAACAGGATTTGGATTGTGCTTGAAATGATGCGAAGGAAAGAAACGTAAGGTGGAGATTTGGACCTGACCTGAGTAACAGAAGGCACAGAACTCCTCCTGTCTGAATTTTAACTTTATGTCTTGCATACAGATCACGATAGCGTCACCGGTCATCAGGGTAGTATTCATCATACAAACAACGGGGATAATTACACGATCCAGACGACAAAAATACATACGTTCCATATTTAATTAACAGCAATGAATTACAGCATTGCATTTGACAAATGTAGCATGAAACCCTGTTTCAGGGTTTCCAGGAGGTGTTTTAAAGTCTTACGTGTCTAATTTTCAGGAGGCATTTAAAAAAAAGAGAGAGGCGAGGGAAGAAGAAGAAGGAGAAGGAGAAGGAGAAGGAGAAGGAGGAGGAGGAGGAAGAGGAGGAGGAGAAAGAGGAGAGGAGGGGAAGGGAAGGACTGAGAATGGAGAAAGGGAGCGGAGAGAACGGTGAACTTGGGCGCTGGCTGTGGCCTGGCCATCATTCTGAAATCTGTGATATCTCAAACAAATAAGGCATCCTGGAGGGGAGAGAGCCAGCATCTGAGCTGCCAGAAATACCCACACAACCCTAAGAAAAGTCCCCTAGCCCCAAGTCCCCAACGACAGTGGCTGACTGAGCTCAGCCAAGGTCCTACCTCCAGATGTGAATATGCTTCTGGAAGCAGCCCTGGGCCCCCCGACTCCCTCTGAATTGCTTAGGCAGTTACTGGAACAGGCCAAGTCCACCAAAATCCTTCCTTGCTCTTCTATCAGCTTTCACGGACCTCTGTCATTCTCCTGGCCCTCCGCCTTCCTCTCTCCTGGTCCTCCGCCACTTCCTCTTTGGTATCTAGAACCCTGGTCCATTCCCCACATCCACGGTCATTGATGACCAGCCAGGAGCAGATCTCAGCCGTGGGCTCTCAGCACTCCTGCAACTTGTTCCTGCCCACTAATACTGTATTGTGAGGCCAATGTGGGATCAGCGAGGGACGTCTCGGGGCTGGGAATGGGAAGTGATGGCAGCCACGTGGCCAGGGTCTCTCAGGACTCCAGGACACAGTCTGCAGGGTTACTGCTTCCTGCACAGAGGAGCCAGGCTCCCTCCCATCAGGCACCTTTCCCAGACCAGTCCTGCCTCAGGCCCTCACTGGTTGGATTTCCGTGAGCATCCTGGTTCCCCCAGGACTGGTCCTGGGCTGCCAGTTGAGCTAGGAAATTGAGTCCTGATTAAAAAATCTCCCTGCAAGAGGCGGGCAGTCAGCTCTTCATTACCTCCTGACACAGGAGAACTGGAATGGAACGCTCACATCTTCTAAACTTGCAGAGAATTGTGCTTTAATATAATTATTTTTGAAAGATTCTTCATCAGAAAGGTTAATCAGAGCAATCTAGGTTAATAGCAGCACCAAGGAATTGGACAGCCTCTGATAATTGACCTTCTTGATGTCAGAAGTGGCCTGTGCTACGCTGCGGGCGGGGGAGGGGGGTCTGCTCTCCTTGGTCCATTACTTCTAATGACACCTGCCTTTTGGGCTGCAGCTGAATTGTCTGGTCCGTCTTCCTCAAAGAGAGCTCTCTCCTGAGCAGTGCACTGGAATCCACACTACTTAGGATGCTGAGATCCAGAAGACAGCAGATCAAGGCTTGCCTGGGCAGAAAAGCTCATGGGAGCCCTGTTCAGCCCACCCTGGTGTCCTGGCACACGCTGGCCATCCCAAACTAGGTGGGCTGAGATCAGGAAGCTGAAGGTTCCAGGCTAGCCCAGGCAGGGAAGTCACAGAGGGATCTGGGCACCATAGTGTGAACCTGTGATCCCACCAAGAACAGGAGCCCAGAGCCACAGGATCATGGCTAAGACCTACACCAGGGTGGGGTGTGGGGTCCAGCAGGCGGGCTGGGAGACAGAGCACTCACAAGGGCTTTTGCTAAAGGCACTGCTTCATGTCTGCTCCAAGTGTGCGGGGTGGGGGAGTAATGAAGATGAGGTCAAGCTGGGCTTTCTGCGCCCGCCCTGCATCCGCGTGGAACTTTCTCTCGCGTGGACGGGTGGAGAATCCTCCGGTACTACCGACCTCTCCCAGCCCCGGGTCTCAGGTGGTCAGGCTTGAGACATCCGACAGGCCTGGGCCTCAAACACAGAGCCACAGCAGACCAGTCCTCTTCACTAGGTACCCCCTCCTCCACTCCAATCGCTTCTCTTGACACCTCTATGAAACCAAAGCAAAAAAGAGCTGGAGACATGACTCAAGTGGTAGAGCACCGGCCCAGCAAAATGTGAGGACCTGAATTCAAACCCCAGAACCACCAGAAGCAATAATAAGAAAGTGCACGCTGTAATGGTACAACTAGATGGAACAATTGGAACACTTGAGGCTCTGTTTTCGATTGCTCTGGGTTTATACCTAGGAGTCTATACCTGTTGTAGTTTCGCATTTAGATTTTTGAGTTTTCAAGCAGTGAGCTCCAGAGAAAAGAACCACTTTGCACTCTACCAGCAGAGCACAAAGAGTGCCCATTTCTTTCTGTTCTTATCTTCCTAACTCGCTTGCTGCTTAAGAAACACTATTGTAATCAGGTAAGTGGGTGTGAAGCTGGACATGGCAGCTGGGCATGGCAGCAGGACGCCGGCGTCCCGGCTACTCAGGAAGCCTGAGGAGGGTCATGGTCCCTGTCTAAAAGGAATGAAAGCAAACGGGCCGGGGAGTGTGACTCGGTGAGTACAGCACCTGCCTAGCAAGCTTGAGGATCTGACTTCAGACCCCAGTACCGCTAAAAACGATGAAGCATATAATGAGGTTTTAGAACAAGGATTCAGATGCTCTTTCTCAAAATCATAAGTATCAGTTCACTTGGGCCAACTTAGATTTCAGTGTGAAACACTAACAGCTGCTAATAATTACGTTCATGTTTTCTTTGAGTCCTTACTCTGTGTTATACCCTGTACTAAGAACAAATCCCAAGGAGAAGAGCTTGAAGAGGCTGGAAGCCACCCAGAGAATCGAGTTGGCCTCTTTGGACAGCATGGGTTTTTCAGGATCGCATGCTTTCGAGCTGGGAGGGAAGAATCACAGAGAACCCCACCCAGCACAGTGGGGAGAGCGTGCCTGGAGCCCCACATGGCACACATGCCTACAGAGTGGATGCCCCTGCTCTGGTTTCAGCACTTGGTAGTGGAAGATCCACCCTTACGGACTTGCAGGAAACTAAGGTTCTCCTGACCACCGAATGTCCTAATATCTGAGGCAGCTGAATTTCCTCTGTTGCAGGCAAACTGTAGGGTCCCAAAGAGTAAGTGGAGAGTACTCTTACTTCTCATGGGGCAACTAGTGGACTTAAGGCCTTTCCCAAAGAAAGTAGTGGGATGTAACACGCAAGGCGGGAGTGTGGGGTTGGAGGACAGCAGGGCAAGTGTATAAAGAACATACCTTTCGTTTTGGTGGTACTAAGATTTGAATTCAGGGCCTTATGCTTGCACTAAGTGGGCAGGCTACCTCTTGAGCCCCCTTGTTTTTCTTTTTTCTTTTTCTTTTTGTCGGTCGTGGGGCTTGAACTCTGCGCCTGGGCACTGTCCATGAGCTCTTCAGCTCAAACCTGCCGCCCTACCACTAGAGCCAAGCCCCACTTCCTGTTTTCTGGTGGTTCCTTGGTGATAAAAGCCTCATGGATTTTAGGACTTTAGTGCCCAGGCTGGCTTTGAACCTCAATCCTCCTGAGTAGCTAGGATTACCGTGCCCGCCGGCTTCTTTATTTTTTGAGTAGAGTCTCTTGCTTTTTCGAAGAGCTGATTTCTGGCTATGATTTTCCCCTCCCCCTGCCTCCCGTGCAGCTGAGATTACAGGTGTGGTACACCATGTTGATTGATATGGAGTCTTGCTAATGTCTTGTCCAGGCTGGCCTTGAATCATAGTCTTCCTGAGAAACTGGGATGTCAGACCCGAGCTACCTAACAGCCCCCAAGAATGCATTTTATAGGTAGAAGAACCCAAGCAACTCAGCACCTGGGGCAGTGTGTGGCACAGCACGCACTGGGTGAGAGATTTGCTGAGATAAGCCCGGAGCCATGCTCTGGGACTCCAGGACCCCTGAGTCCCCAGTAGGCCTGGCCCTAGCTGGCGGCTCTGGTGTTGGTTCAGGTCGGTGTCTGTTCCAGGTCTTTCCACCCCGCAAGACTTCTGATGTCAGCTAGACTTGCATGTCATGGTGCAGCCACCGAGAACGACTGGCACTGGAGCGGTGACGAACGGGGCCTGGCCAGGGGCAGGTGCTCCTGGCTGGCAGTGCTCCAGGCTGGGGGCTGAGGCCATGGCAAGGGCAAGGAGGCAAAGAAGCCATCCACCTGGTTGTCTGGCTGTGTGGGCGTCTTGAGAATGTTCAACATTAGCTCCTTTTAAATCAAGTTGGGCACCTTATAAATCAACATGATAAATGATTGATAAATAAACTGTCATTGCTACAATTAGATTTTCCATTATACTTGTATGCTATAATTTAAAAAGTAATTTCCCTTGAAGCTCATAAAGGCACTGTAGTAATAGGGTGTCACAATGTATTAGGGGCGTGTGCAAACGTATGGCTGCGGCAGGGCACAGTGCTCAGCTGTGGCCGTGGCCGCAGCCAGAGAGAGGTTCTAGGAACTCATCATTTCAGAGTTTAGAGGAAAGAGTGGCTGCGATGGATAAAGTGGAGAGAATTGTCATAGGCCAGACATCAAGGATGTTCACCCTGACCGGTAGGTATTGTGTACACCTGTGCCTCGCCCTTTGGAGAACTCAGTGGGGCTTCCCACACCAGATCCGTGCTGGTCCTCGGAGCCACAGAGGCTGGCCTGGTGGCTTGCTGGATGAAGGTCTTCGGGAATGGGGTTTAGGGATGTGTGCATCTGACAAATGGCCCTGACCAGAGGACAGGTGCAGGCACAGGAGCCCTGGGCTCCAGACATTAGGGAGTAGAGACATGGGAGTTCAGAATTTCAAGACCAATGTTACAAAATCCAGGGGAGGTGACTTCTGACCGCATGTTCTTGGGATGAACCACATGAATTAGGATCTGAATATCCAAATGCTTGGGTACGGTCAGACATTATGCATTCGTGTTTGAAGACACACCGGCCAGCCAATCCCAGCTTCCAGAAACCCACGGGCACGTTCCTCAGTGTTCCAGGAAGTGATGCCATCTCCCCAATTGCACATCCTCTCCTGAAACAATCTCTGACCCCCCTTTCCATCATGCGGATGTGTGCCCTCCACGGAGCCTCCCCTCCCGTCAGGATCCATTAGACTCCAGACATTGTGGCCACTAAAATAAGATGAATTGTGTGGAATTGAAAGGAGAGCCCCTGACTGTCACAGAAGGGTCAGGATTCCACAATGATTTTACAACCCATTTTTCTCTCTCACAGCTCATTAGTGCCCTATCTCCACATTGAAATTCCGCCCACAGAGTAAGCAGAATGGATGTCTCCAGGCTGGTGTTAAATCAACAGTCCCTCTGCTCACAGGGTCCTCTGACCCCAGCTTTTTGGAATGACCCAAGATCATTAGGGATGCAGCAGAGTGTGGCTGCCAAGGTCCAGCTGGTGTCAGAACCCGGTGTGCCGTGTGTAATCCCTCATGTAGCTCTTTCCTTGTCCCCAAATTGGCCATCAAGTGGTTCAATTGACCTTGAAATGTAGATTGTAAATTGTGGCTTCAGAAAAACCAGAGATGCCAAAGTGATTTTTACCCAGTTTGGCCTTAACATACTATACTTTATATATTTTTTTTAACTTTTCCCAGGATTTTTTTTCCTGCTCAGAGGGATACTTGGCCTTGTTAACAAAGGCTCGTTCCAGGTGTCCATTAAAATGAAAGAACCCAGCTCCTCACACCACTGAAGCTGCTATTGGAACGAATTGTCGCCAGCCCTCTGCTCATCCTGAGCAGAGATCTCTGAGGGAAGCTCTTCCTTAACATTCCCGCATTGCGAAGCTCAGTGTTGCTTGGTGGCTCTGAAGGGCTGGCCTACGATGATGCCTTACTTCATCTTGGGCAGAGCTGACACTATGTTTAAGGTCTTCCACAGGCTCAGAGTGGTAGTTCCTATCATGATCCCAAGTACACTGGAGGTGAAGACAGGATGACCACCACAGTCTAAAGCCAGCTCGGGCAGAGGTTGTGGCCCTCTGAGGTATAGATAAGCCAGGCGTGGTGGTTCAAACCCATCATCCCAGCGATACCGGAGACAGAGGCAGGAGAATCCGTGGTTGAATGGATAGGCCTCCTGCGTTTGGATTTTTGGGAACAGGATCTAGGCCATTCCAGAACTCTTCCTGGACAAAAGCGAGACCTATCCGAAAACAACTAAAAAAGCAAAACTTAAAAAGGGAGGGGGAGCCAGGCACAGGTGGCTCTCGCCTGTCATCCTAGCTGCTCAGGAGGCTGAGATCTGAGGATTGTGGTTCAAAGCCAGCCCGGGCAGGGAAGTCTGTGACACTCTTATCTCCAGTTAACCAGCAGAAAACCACAAGTGGTGCGGTGGCTCAATGTGGTACAGCACTAGCCTTGAGCTGAAGAGCTCAGGGACAGCACCCAGGGCCCCATGGCCAATAGAAAGACAAAAAAAAAATTAAAAATAAAGGAGGGATGTAGCCAAGTGGCTCAAGTACAAGTCCCACATTTTAACCCCAGTACAACAAGTAATTGTTTTAATAGTAGTAGTAGTAATAATAAAAGATGATAATGTGTTTCCTATAGCCTGGGAGACCACCTGTCCCTTTCATGTCCTTCTGCCTTATTGGCTTTTATTCAAGAATTGTCTGGTGGTTTTCTGATGTCCTCTGCCAGCACTCGGACAGTTTCTCTTTCTCCTGGATCTTTACCTTCTCCTTCCTCCATAGGCTGTCTCACCCAGAGACTGGTCCTATTTGCCTCCACCTCAGGGGCTCTTGGAGCCCCACAGAGGGCAATTCTTCTGAACTGACCCCAGTGCGGCAGTCAGCTAGCTCACTGTCGCTGTACCAGGCAGCTGAGATGATGAACTTACCAAGAGAAAATGTCTTAGCTCACCATGCTGGAGATTTCAGTCCGTGTTCCAGTGGACACTCTGCTTGGGGCCTGGGAAGAGGCAGGACCTCACGGCAGGGTGTGGGGGAGGGGGCAGGCTGCTCCATGGCTGGAAGTGAGGGAGGGGTGCAGGAGGCGTCCTGGGATCCCCGAACATCCTCTTTAAGGGGCACAACCCCCTAATGAGAATACCTTCCCATAGCCTGCCTTTTCCTCCCCAAACGTGCCGTGGCTGGGGTAACATACAGACATTCTAGGTTCAAACCAAAGAACCAGTTGCTCCCCTCAAAAAATGTCTAACAAGTCTAGGCTGTCTCATCGAGTCCCTGGTAAGGGAATGGATGCACACGGTGCCAGTGTGTTTTATACAAGGTCAGCTGAGTCAACTTTCTCTCTCTCCCTCTCTCTCCCTCTCTCTCCCTCTCTCTGTCTCTCCCTCTCTCTGTCTCTCTCTCTCTCTCTCTCTCTCTCTCTCTCTCTCTCTCTCTCTCTCTCTCTCTCTCTCTCTCTCTAATATATTAATCCTGTGTCATGGAGATTTGAACTCCATAGCACCAAAGTTTATAAATTCTGACAACAGAGATATTAGAAAATCTCATTAGAGTCATCCCTCATTTTGCCTGACAGAAGTTGCGTGTAAATCAAATCCCATTTGGAAAACAGAATGAAACTGCTCTATTTAAATTAACCCCATAGTCGAACATCCCATCGAGCTGGGGTCCTTCTCCTCTGCAGCCTCATGGTGGTTACTGTCAGTTTTGAGGAAGCAGGGCCTTCCTTCTTAAGGAATTAAATCCTGAAGGCGAGGGTTCAGAAATGACCCAGAGCTCATACACATGCACGCGCGCGCACACACACACACACACACACACGCACGCACGCACGCACGCACGCAGCGACCTGGAACAGGACTGTGGTCTTGGGAGCAAGGTGTTCCCTTGAAATCTCTCTCATCCCCCTCTCCCCTCGCCTTTCTTCCTAACACAGCAATTGGCATCAAGATGGACATGTTTCCCAGAGTTGATTTTTCTGCTTTTAAATGAAAGCTAGCCCCTTGTTTTCTGCACAGCTAAGGAACTGAGATGGGGGAAAATCCGGGCAAATTCCACTGGGCAAAACGCCAGGCCCCTAAGAGGTGTTCCAAGATGTGTGGTCATCAGAGCCACTGCGACTGCTGATCTGGAAAACTCACATCTACTTCCAGAAACTTCCAGAAGCAGCATGTATTACACATCTGTTCAGGCACAAACACTGTACTGGGAATTCTGGAAGCTGGAGAAACACTCAAGGCTGGTTCCCGGGCTCATTATTCCGTCCCCGTCATCCAGCTTGGGCCTTACACCTGCAGAGCTCTAGGGCTTGCCTGCCTGGCTCCATCACCACTGAAGCCCCCAAGTCTGGGGAGCCGGGCAGGACCACCCACCCACTCACTCAGTGGTGGCAGCAGGGCGCCAAGTGTGGACTGCGAAGCCTTTCACAGAAGTCTTAGCAATTGTCTTAAGAGCAGGAGTGACCTCAGCTCTTCAGTATTAAACCATTTCCTGTCACTCTGCTGGCGTCTTCTCCCTCTTCTCCCATTCTCCCATCTCCAGTTCCTCTGTTTGTGGTGGGTTCGTCCGTGGTATGGATTCTCTCCCCCTCCATCCTGCCCTAACCACACCCCCACCCTCTGACAGTTGCAAAGGTGGACTCCAGATGACCAGTGCTGTCAGGGTAAAGTGAACTGGACTTGGGCTCGCAGCCTCCTTAGGGCCATGTCCAGTGTGTCGGGGACCTCCGATGGCTGTACGGTCTACACTGGTGGCTGTGTACAGGGAGGTCTTGCTGGACACAGGTGTGTTGGAAAGAGGAAATTGTCCTTGGGAGGCCAGGGGTGGTGGGCACCCCTGAAACCCCACTACCCAGGAGGCAGCGGGAGGGGGACCCTGGAAGGTCAGGCCTGGCAGAAAGCTACAGCCGATACACAAAAGAGCTCTGGCTGTGGCTTAAGTGGGAGTGCATTTACCTAGCATGGGTGAGATTCTGGCTTCAGTTCAGATCTGTTCCTTTCTCTCAAGGTGTATGTGTGCTGCTGTATTTCTCCAGTTCCCAAGTGTGGATTGTCACCCGGGGAAAGCTGGTGGGATGGCGCTGCTCCTCGAAGACAGCGTTGCTTTGTTCCTTTGGTCTTTACAAAGAGTGGCCTTTGATGTCCTAGAGGACTTAGAGAGCAGAACCTCTGGGTGGCTTGAAATACATTTTGGATCTAAGTACAGAGCAGTCTGTGTTAGGCTGGTAAATGCATATGCAAATAGTCTGAGGCTTTGACCTTGACATTAACCTTGACTTAGGATGGTCCACCCTTTGTTCTCTTTTCTGCTGTGAGATCCACCATGTACCAAGATGCTTCTGTTATTGGGAAGTAGAGTATAAATGTTCTAGAATGTTCTATAGGAACTTCTTTTACTTGGATTCTTTGTCAGAGAATCTCAAGTTCTCCTGCTGAGCTCTTTGGGAAAACAGTCTTCAGAAGATCTATGGATACTGAAGGCAGGATCCCAAGACCAAGAGGGTACACAGGGGCTGGACACATGGACTGGACAATGAGGTGGGAGCTGAGGAACTAACCTGAGGTCCCAGGGAGCGCCAAGAGGCCTTCATGTAGACAGACCGCCAGGGAGACTTTCCAGGGAGTCAGGGAGGTGGTGGCAATGTTTTAATGGGAGACGCCCCACAGGGTGCCGTGCATGGCTGAGGAGCCAGGGGTGGCCTGGCTCTCGTGCCTGGGTCTGTGGGGAGGGGGAGTGGCTTGTGGAGCTCAGACAGCACTGAGGATGCTAAGTGCTGACTGTCCGTACTGAGCCTGGGCACGCAGCCCGTGCACGGCACTTAGCATGGGGCCATGCCCAAGGCCCTGGGTACCCACCACAGAACCGCACAAGACCAACTCTGTCATTAATTAGGAAGCATTCCACTCAGCTGTTGCCTTAGCAATGGAGAATCACTATTAGCACTGGTCTGGTGGTAGATCTCCAGTGGAAGAGTGCCAGCCTGGAAAGTAAATGCAGAGTCCTTAGTTCAAACCCCAGTAATCACCCACACAAGAAGACTGTTGCTTGGGCCGGGAGTTTGGCCTAGTGGTAGAGTGCTTGCTTAGCATGCACGAAGACCCGGGTTTGATTCCTTGGTACCACATACATAGAAAAAGGCCAGAAGTGGTGCTGAGGCTCAAGTGGCAGAGCTCTAGCCTTGAGAAAGTCCAAGGACAGTGCTCAGGCCCTGAGCCCAAGCCCAGGACTGGCAAAAAAAAAAGAATTCAGTAGACTTCATTGTTCTATGTGAGTGTATACATACATGTGTGTGTATACATGTAATGTGCTTTGCTCTGCCCATATCTACTCTCATTCACTCTCTCCTTGCACTGATTCCTGACCGTCCTCTCAACAGAGCTTATTTTACTTTCCTGTCATTTTTTAATGTCTATTAGTTGCACAAAGAGGTTTCACAAACGGAATTTGTGCATGCGTGCATTTCGTCTTAGTCTAATGAACCCCCTCTGGTGTCCTGGCTCCCCCTTCCCTCTCTCAGTGAGTACCCGGCCATCTTCTTGTGCAAACACCATGCGTTTCTACACGAGACACCCCCCCTTCCTCTTCCTCTCTCTGGTGTGTCTCTTCTACGGGCTGTGACCAGTACATTGAGAACACATGCGTTTAGAACTTGGAGGAGGAGGTCGTGCAAGGAGACGACGCTCCGGCGCCTCTGTCATGTGGATGGTGTTTGACTCAGGGCAGGCTGGGCCCTCCTGGGGGGGCAGCTGCCTCAGCCCCACTGCTGACTGCTGCTGGTGTAGCCAAGAGTCACTCCGCAAGATAGTCTTCCCTGCATTTGCCGCCAGTCGACATTTGAATGAGGTATAGATTTTTCTGAGCCATTTCTTCATGGTAGCCTGCTTTTCAGGAGACGGTGTCTTTTTCTGTCTGGTGGCAGGAAAAGGATGTAGCTGGGAACACTTGCCTGTGTGTCCCTGTCCTTACATTCTATTTAAAGACTTGAAAAGATGTGAGCGGCTCACTACCATTGTACTTTCCCCATGTAACTGCAGCCAGTAAGAGAAAATGTAGAATGTGGCCTAGAAACAGGGGAACATAATGTCTTTTCCTAACTGCTCTTTGGTTTGCTTTGGCAAGACCACAGGTGCAGCCGCCATCTCCATGGCAACAGTGCAGTGAAAGACCTGGCCTGCAGGATCCCGTCCCAGGCCTGTGAGCTCCGGGAGTCAATTGGTCCAGCAGAGGGAGGGAAGTGGGGGAGTGGAGGCTGTGGTGAGTCAAGTGTGTGTCACCCGGAGACCCGCAAGCCGTGTGCCCCACAGTCCTGCTCTGCTGAGGGCCCCGTGTCCTGGGTCCCCGTTCATCCCTCTCTACACCTCGCAGAGCAGCTCTGAACTCCCCGCATGGGTACCCCATGTATTCTCCATAGAACTTATTTACCTGACCAGATGAATCACCTTGCGCACGCTCAGCAAGCGCTCCCAGCCTCCCGCCCTCACCACTGCCCAGCCGGCTTCTCCCCCTCCCGGATTCACCATGCCCTGGACATTTTTCCCACAGGCTTCACGATTGTCGTGTGTGTGGGTGTGCACGGGCGCGCGTGTGTGCGTGTGCATGGGCACGCTCATGCATGTACCTCCGACGGAACCCAGGGCCTCGGGCATGCCAGGCGAGTGTTTTGCTCCCGCCTGTTTAGGTTTATCTCCTGCTCTTCCTCAAGCTGGCCCGTGAAACACAGTCCTCTTGTCTCTGCCTCTCAGGGAGCTGCTGTTGCAAGCATGGACCACCATCCCAGGCTTGTTTAGTGAGATGGGGTTTTGCTAATTTTACCCAGGCTGATCCTAAACCTGATACCTGAGGGTATCAGACATCCATGAGCGCGTGGTGCCTTCACCCATCCACGCAGGTGTGAGTCCCCGGGCCTTGGGCTGTTTGTAAGCATCCTGCTCCCTGCGTCACCATGGTCTGTGACCACACCAGGGCCTCCACCTGTGAAACTTGCTTGAGCTTCTGAAACAACTGCGTATTTCTTGGCGTCTGCTCTTGGATGCATCTTCTCACATTGAGCCTTCTTCCTGTAATCTTTATTAGAGTCTACTTTGCCGATGTCAACATGGCCACCAGTGTTCCCTCTTGGTTATGGACTGTGTGGACTTCCTGTTTCTCCCCTTTACCTTCCATCTCTCTCTCCGGATCTAAGGCCGTTTCTTACAGACAGCATGCTTGGCCAGTTGTGTCAATTGATTTTTCTGACACTGAGAGGGGGGGCGTTGAACTCGGGGCTGTAGTCATGCTAAACTCACCTGTCCCGGGGTCCCCCTGTCACTGAGTTCCCTCCCTGCAGCTTTGTGTAGTTTCCTTCTGAGACATTTCTTGGCTTTCCTGGTTTTACAGCTCACCCTTTGCGTTCCCAGCCAGCTGCATTGCTTTTGGTGCCAGTCCTGGCTTGAACTCAGGGCCTAGACACTGTCCTTGGGCTTTCCTAGCTTTTTCTGTGTACATAATACTGAGGAATTGAACCAAGGGCTTTGTGCATGTTAGGTAAGCACTCTACCACTAGGCCACACTCCCAACCCCGAATGACTCGTACTGAGGCAGCTGTCCTCACCCACTGACTGGCTTGCCGATATAAATTTCAGTTCGAGTGAAGGTTCTGCATTCATGTTGAACCTGCCACTGTTTCCCTCTGAGCCTCCCTGGAGCTCCACCATGTCTGCTCCCTGCAGACACGTGTTGCTTTCGTGACTGCCAGAATGTGCGGTTCTCGGTCGCTGCTCTTTCTGTAGCAGGTGCACGCTCATCCTCAAGACTGGGCTATCATGGACACCTTGAACCATTCCAGACCCCTGTCATTTTGTAGAATTGCAATTCAGGCTTCATGAATAGTTGCTTATTTTTTTCAGTAATTTTTTAAGAGTCTTTCTGTGTAGCCCTCTTGAGTTCTGAGATTATGAGCGTACGCTCCCCTGCACTGCCAACTGGGCCTTGTTGGGTACTCACTAATGATCTAGAAATCACATGTAGCACAGTGCAAAAGGAAAGCTGGAGTGCAGTTTAATGCTGTATTTATTCATGTAGCTCGGGGCCTGCGCGTAACCTTTCTACTGGAGCACGAGTTCCATTGCTGGCTCCATTTCTAGCACTTGCTGGTAGTTGGAGCTAGGTACTGTGTTGGTTCACCAGAGCTGGGGTGCACGCTGCTCATCTTCATTCTGGTTTTTCCAGGGGTGATATTTCTCAGATCACTCCGTTTCAGAGTCATCTGGCGTTCTTCCTGAGTGATTCCCACTGGCCCTTGGGCCCCAGCCAGGGCTTCCTGAGTCTAAAAGAGCAAAGAATAGAGGTGTGCATTTTCATCTGGGGTTTGAGAACGAGGGCTCCTGCGCTTTGGAGTTGGAGACGACACGTTACTGTTGGCTGTGCTGTGTTTGAGGTTGACGTGTGAAGTAACTGCTCGTTTCCTCATAGCAAGGATAACAGCACTGACCCTGCTCTCCTCCCCTGCTCTACTTGATGAGCATGAAGGCTCCCTGGGTGCTGGGATGGAACCCAAGGCCTGGGGGTCCTGGGGGCCCTGAGTTCTGCCCACTCCGCCCGACCCCGAGTTGAGAGTCAGCCGCCCTCACAGTCTCCCTCACACCCTCCATGAGTCTGCTACAAAGATTTAAGGAGGAGGCCGAGGGTGAGAAGTAATTCCACTCACCGCAGCGGGTCTTTCCAGAAGTCTCCGGGTGCTCCCTTGGTGGGGGCTATCCATTTCCTCAGGTTGGTGACCCTGTTTTACTCCTCCACTTGGTTCCTTTGGGGTCTCCTCCCTGTGGTCCACAGGCTGAGCAGCCAGCCATGGGCTGGGGGTCCCAGCAGCCGCAGAGCCTGGGCACGGAGCTCCGTGCAAAGCAGCACGTGGCCGGGCTGGCAGCCTGCCAGCTCCTGCGTCTCTCTGTTTTGTGTTCCTCACTCATAACTGTTTATTGTGACAGGTAAACACTTGTTTTGAAAGCTTGCAGGCATACTATTAAGACACAAGTGCTCCTGACACAGTCAAGCTGGCTGTAAAATGTTTATCTTTTGAATGACAAACGCTGGCTTCTCTTCTCCTCCTCCTCATTTTTTATCCTTTCTTCTTCATGTTTTGCCTTTTTCTGTCTTTGTTGTTTTCCTTCTCTTTTTAATTTAGTTTGCTGTCTCTCTGCGATGGAAAGGCGGCATGGAGAATAGGTGACTAAAGCTCAGGAAGCTATGCCATCCCAGCCTCCTCAGTGCCAGGCAGCTCAGTGCTGTGCCTATGACAGGTGACTGAATTAAAATGCAAATATTCTGCTGAAAAAGTAGCAACTAAAGACACCAGGTTAAGTTAAAATTGAGGTTATATGTTCTAGTTATTACTTAATAATGATAGGTCTGGGGACCTAACAAGAAATAACACAGAAAGATTATATACAGATACCATTCCCCAGCCTCGTGCTGGGGTCAACATCTTATCTGACCAGAACTGCAGAAATCAATGGTAGAACATTGCCCAGGACTTACTCAGCATTTATGCAGTTTGCATGCATGCCTGTGTGCACACGCATGCGTGTGTGTGTGTGAACAGATCGTCTGAAAAAGAAGGCCTAATTTGGAAACAGAGAGGCTGTGGTAGACCAGAAGCCCCTTGGTGCTGGGCATGCCGCCCTGGGATCATCTTGTAGAAGGCGTCTCTTCCTCTTGACCCCACCAGCCCTTCCTCCCTTGCGGGTCCATCCGAGCTACATGCTTGTGGGTGCCACTCTTGTAGGGCATGCCTTTAACCTTCGAGGATGACATCGGTTTGTGAAAAGAACCTGTTCAAATTAGAGTTAGGAGCTGGTGGTTTGAGGTGCTCTTTTCTGGGATACTTGGTGGTATGGTTTGGATGGGAATGCCCAACATCTTCTAAAGGCTCGTGGTTGATGGCTCGGTCCCCAGTGTGACACTCCTCCCTGACTGCCATCAGTCCACCAGGGGGTTCGTCCACTGAGAGACTCATAATTCAGTGCCATTGGGAGGCGGTGGAGATCGTGGAAGGGGAGTGAGGGGACGTGTGTCTCCTCCCTGGCCTCCTCCTCAGTCCCTCTGCCTCCTGGCCACCCCAGGGCACTCGAACATCCTCTGCCACCATGATGGTCCCATCATCCCAGCTCTATGACTTGCTGCCACGCTCAGACCCAAAGCAATGGAGCCGGCTAACCTAGGACCACAGCCACTTCCTCCCGCCTTGGGTTGTTTGTCTCAGGTACTTTGTCATTGTCGTGGAAAATGGACTCACACAAATCAGAGCCCCTGGCAAGGCTCACTTTGTCTTCTTCCTTTCCCCATTTTCATTAGCATCAGCAGGCTGTCCGGTGGCTTCATTTTGACATGCTCGTCCACACATGCCGTGCGCCTTATCAGACCGTGCCCCAGTCACCCTCCCTCCTGCCCTCCTTCCCATCCCAAACCAATCCCAGCCGGCCTCACACAGGTTCAACCTCCCCCCGCCTCCTCCCCACCCCTCCAGAGCATGAAGGACAAGAGCTTGAAGCAGTTCTCCTTCTCGTGAAGGATTAACGCACCAGCTAAGGACTTCATGTCCTGAACGTGGCTGTTGGGGACCTGCCGGAGGCAGTAGGTCCTGCCTTGATGAGAGCCTCGTATTTCCTTCTATTAGCTGACTTCCATCACTGATTTAATTTTTTATTTTTCTTAAATTGATTTAACCTTGCTTCCACGTGACAGCCCTTAAAATACAAGCAGACAGCTCCCAGGCCCTGTTTACACGTCTGTCCCCCCTTAGCGCCCTCCTCCGGGCGAGACCGGTCATTTCCTTGGGTCTCAGCTTCTGTTCTCTGACACCTCTTTGAAACTCTCATGCCCCAGATCAAGATGACTCTTGTGGGACGGGTGGGCCAGTGTGGATGGAAGCGGGCCAGGGCTGCTGGATACATCTTGTTCTGTAGTAGACCTGCAGGCCACTGTCCCTGACCCCACGCAGACTGACAGTCACGTGTGGCCATCAGCGCTAATATCTGTATGTGTCGCCTTTCAGTTTAGCCCTGTTAAATTTTATAAGCTGTCATTTCTTGGCTCCATCTTTTGAAATAGTTTTCCATTTTATTTCTCATTATGGGGGTTCATCTTGGCAGTAATTTTAGAAGTCATCAGTAAAATTAACATAAAATAAGACAAGCATACACTGGCATTTCCTTCATGTAGGGGACCAAAGCCTCAGAGTGTGTGGGTAATTGACCAGTGAGTGTTTTATTTCCTAAAAACAAATGCAGACATCTGCTGAAAAATAAAGGCAATAAAAATTCACATTCAACTGCAATCAAGTCACTTTTAAAGTCCTCTTGAAATACTGAGATTCACAGGAAATGTAAAGCCTGGTGTGTGGAGGTGATCGCGGGCAGGTGTGGGATCAGCGCTGGTGTACCTCTTTAGGTAGGTCTAATTGACGGGAGCAGCCCTGGTTGTGAATGCCATCTGGCTCCCACTCGTATCTATAAATGACCCTTCATTTGACCTTCACCTCTCCCAGGCCAGGGTCATCATGGAGAGTGCATTTATAAATTGTGACGCTCTCTCACAGATCGTCCTTGCTATTAGAATTTCACTCTCTTAAGAGGTATGTGCTGTGTACCCATCAGACAAAACATTATGCTGTGCTTAGCGCAAGCTCATCACATTGAATGGAGATTTTAGCCTAGTTTCCTATTTCCTCTCATGTACAGAAACAATAAAACATCCAAAGGAATAAGCAGTGCCTCCTTATATAACAGGGTAAAACGGAGGAAATTGAGGCAGAGCCCTATGAGGGTTAGCGTGTCTGTGCTGCAGAGCTCTCTCCTAGCATTTAAATTGGAGTAGCACATCACTGCAGTGGTGGCTGCCGGGGGGAGAAATCAGGAAGAACCATCCTCCAGTCTTGCATTACACCAGCCTCCTGGAGTCGCTGGGGCAGCTCTGAGGAGAGCAGTCATGCTTTGAAGGGTGGGAGAGGTGGGCTTGAAAGTTTCTCCTGACAGAGAGATCGTCTCCCGTTAGGAGCTGCTTGGAACAAAGGGGTCTGTGTGATTTTGTGCTTTTTGAGACATTATTGGACTTGAGAGGAGACTCTCAGTGGGATGACTCACTACGGAATTTGTACACATGTATAGGTCCTCGCCACCTTCACATTTAATTCTCCCTGGGGAAATACGACACCCTTAGAGATTGAAAGCATAAAGATCTTTGATAAGCTCATGAATAATAGATCTATTGCCTGTGACTGGGGGAAGTCAGAAAGTTCCAGATCTCCTCTCTGAGGCTAACATCAAGAGCAACTGAGGCCCTTCACTTCCCGCCCCGACTACACAATTTTGGGGGACTCTGTCAAATGGGGAGGGCTGGCTTGGATTATGAAAAATGGGAAGAGCTTAAGATGATGGCTTCATGTTTTAGCATGGAAACCTAGCCAAGTTGAGCACTATAATACACTCTACTAAGTTCAGGGTTTAAAAGCAAAGGAAAGCCCCCATTTTTTGCCAGTCCTGGGACTTGGACTCAGGGCCTGAGCACTGTCCTTGGACTTTCTCAAGACTAAAGCTCCACCAACTGAGCCACAACACCACTTCTGGCTTTTTCTATGTATGTGGTACCAAGGAATCGAACCCAGGGCTTCATGCATGCTAGGCAAGCACTCTATGACTAGGCCATGCTCCTGTACCCCCCATTTTTGTCTTCTTGTTGTTGTTCTTGATTTTGTTTTGTTGCCGGTCCTGGGGCTTGAACTCTGGGCCTGGGTGCTGTCCCTGAGCTCTTCAACCCAAGGCTACCACCCTACCCCTGGAGCCACAGGGCTACTTCCAGTTTTCTGGTGGTTAATTGGAGATAAGAGTCTCACAGTCTTTAGTGCTTTGAGCCTTGATCCTCACATCTCAGCCTCCTGAGTAGCTGGGATGACAGGCGAGAGCCACCGTGCCCGGCTCCAAGTTTTTGGGTCTTTTTAGTGAAGGGATCAGACAGTGGGGTTTGCCGACATGGGACAAGGTGGCCTTTCACTGACCGAAACCTGTAGTTCTAACACATGAGGATTTAAAGGTAACAAAAGCTTTGTATTAGGCCACAGTGGGCAGAGCGAGGAGCTTGTGGACCTCACGTGCAGGAACACCTGCCTCACGAGAAATGGCAAGGCACAGATCCAGTTGTTTCCCAGTCCCCCTCCACAGGCTTGGTGCCCTCCAAACCCAGCCTTCCCATCTCTCCAGAGGATGAGGGGGCCGTGATGGGTCCAGGCTCCAGCCTGTGTGGTGAACCTCCAGGAAGACGCATTTGTGACTGGCTTGATTCTGCGGCACTTTTCCAGGAAGATGTGGGGGGAGGGTGGGTTGAAGACTGCAGAGGACCTGAGGCATGATGGTTCAGTCCTGTCACCCCAGCTACCCAGGGTTGGAGAGCAGGAGTTCAGAGTAGGGCCAGCCAAGCTGGTGAGACTCCATTCCAACCCTGGCTTGCTGTGGTGGCACACACCTGCTGTTCCTGCTACAGTGGAGGCATCATAGCTGGGCACAGGCCCAGCAACACAGAGACACACGGACGAATGTGTCACAGCCCAGGCCAGCCAGGAGATAAGGAAATAACCTGCCTAAAAACACAACCAGTGGAAAAGGCTCTGGTGGCATGGCTCAAGTAATAGAGTGCCTAGAAGGGTAAGTCTCTTGAGTTCACACTTCAGCTATTTTCAGGTTCAGAGGTGAGCCTGTGGGCAAGGGATGAGAGGTACGCATAAGGATTAAAGACCTCAGTCCCCGTATGCCTGATCAGCCATAGCTGCAGTATTGAGCTTTGGGTTTCCAGGGAAGCTGCAATAACTCTGGCTGGTGGCCTGCCTGAGCTTTTGGCTGCTGTCTTCCTTTGGAGTGGTGTGCAAACACACATGGGTGAAAGTCCCGTCCTGAGAGAAAGGGTGACTCTGAAATGACTGCCGGCGAGAAGGGCTCAGGTCAAAACACAGAGAAGCAAAATGGAGATGGGCTTTCTTGGACCCCGTCTGCCACTAGTGACTTCACGAGCCCCATAAAGGGCCCCTGCTTTCTAGCCAGTAAAGAGCAAGTGCCTGGCACCCCTGCAGGGGCCTCTGTGGACAGGACATTGTCAGGCCTCGCCATCTGCATAGCCTGGCCCATCAACTCTGTTGTACCAGCTGGCATTTCCCTAGTCCTGGTATGGACTATGTGCTTGAGACAGTGACCAGCCCGTGATGACATCGTGTACACAGACGTGGCTTCTCATGCTCCATCCGGCCCTGCGGTCATACCGGAGCAGCCAAGGCCTGTGAGAGCTGAGGAGACAGTCAGAAGCCTGGGGCCATCCCTGGAACAGAGAGGACAGGCGTGAGCCCAGTCAGAGCAGAGGCTGGGTCTGTCGGACAGCTTGGGAAGTCCACAACTGTGTCCCCGCTTGGGGCTTCCTCTCTGCCCTGGCGTGTACCCCTGGCTGTTTGAAAGCCGCACCTTTCTGATCCTGTGAAAATGCCTAATTCCCAACACTGCCACATCCTCCAGTGTCATGCTCTCTATCTGTCCACGACCAGAAGGAAGCCCGGCACAAACACATCATGCAGATGGGACACATCCCTGGCATTGCCCTGAGTCACACTCACTGTGTGTGTGTGTGTGTGTGTGTGTGTGTGTGTGTGTGTGTGTGTGTGTGTGTGTGATGGGAGAAGCCCTTCAGAGGCCACTCCAGCTCATGAATGAGATTCTGCCCACCGGCGGAGCAGGGGACTTGGCATGGCAGAGTGATGTTCATGAACAAACTGTGACAAGAAAGCAGTCTGCCTCCGATTCTACTTTAGATGCATACGGATCTTGGACAAGCCAGTCACGTTTTCGTGTGAGTCTTAATCCCACACAGGGAGCCTATAACCCACTGTGGTCATTATAGTTTCTCCTACCCTTGAAGAAAGAACGTAGGATGCCTAGAAAGAGTGGAAATGGCATCACAAAGTAGCCGTGTCAGCCAGGCTCGTCGGTTCACCGGGCACGCTGATTCATGCTGTGACCCCAGGCACACGGGGGGAGGTGGGGGGAGGATGACCACTGCTGAAGGCGGGTACTGGGAAGAGCCGGAGACTCCAGTGGAAAAGTAAACTGTCGCCGGAGGGCCTGGGCCCGTGCCGTGGCTGCTGGCCTCAACCTCAGCACCTCCCCCAAAATAATTCCCTTTTCTGCCAGTCCCGGGACTTGAACTCAAGCCTGGGCACTGTCCCCGAGCTGCTTTTGCTCAAGGCTAGTGCTCTACCACTTGAGCCACAGCACCACTTCCAGCTTTTTCTGTGTACGTGGTACTCAGGAATGGAACCCAGGGCTTCACGTGTGTCAGGCAAGCATTCTGCCACTGAGCCACGCTCCCAGCTCCCAAATAACTTGTGACTCACTTTTATTTTTGTCCCATTTGTTCGTTTATCTGTGTTTGGGGAGGTGAGGAGGACACGAAAGTGGAGGGTCAGAGGGGGGACACAGACTTTTGCAAGGGAAAGCAACAGCCACGTTTGAAGAGCACATTGACAGTACACCACCTGCAACCCAATTTACAATCCATCGGGACACACCTCCATCTTACATGGTTGCCGTGGAGACCTGCAGGTGTATATTGTAAACACGTGGGCCCAGACCACCCAGTTGTAAGTTTGGGACGTCGTGGGCCTGAGTGTCGTGTTCTGTACAGCGTGACGGCAGGATGTGGAGCTCTGGGTGCAGGGTGGCACTGTGTCTCTAGGACCTGTAGATGAATACCTACACCACAGAGACTGTGTTGACGGTCTAGCTCGCTTACAAATAAGGGAGACGTGGTTTTGCCATGGTTGCCCTGGCTGTTCCCCGTGGCTGAGGAGCCTCCGTGTGGAAAAGCAGTGCAGAGGCTGGCAGCGGTGCCGGCCCGGTCAGGGCACGGCAGGTACGGGTGAGCTCATTCTCATCGCCGAGGCAAGCCCTACTTGTCACTCCGAAGGCTGACAGAGAGAGGGGTGTGACATGACAATGGCTGATGGGTGACAGCTTCACACAAACACACAGATTTGTTTTCCCTTTCCTACCTGCCAGGTCACGTCAGGCCAGTGATGAGGCCGTGGGGAGACCCGAGCGCCTCCTCGGCTCCTCCAGCACGCGGGTTTAATTGCTTTCCGGGACCTCTGCTTAATGTGGAGCAAGAGACACAGAAAGCAACGGTTAGGGCTTTCCATCATCTCCTGGGGGCACCGCCTCCCGTCACTTAGAGGGAATAGAAAAGATTGTACAAATTTGGGTCTTTTTCAATCCTTCCCCGGCCAGCTCCATCCATCACGCGGTGGGAACCGCTCCTGTGATATATCGGCCACAGCGCGCAGTCCATCATTGTAGCTCTGACAGTGGCCTGGCTCGGGAGTGGGTTATAATACAACATAACAGATTACCACGGTAGACATTGACAAATTCAGTTTGGGGGAGTTTAAATTAATTTTGAGCTGCTTCAAGTTGGTTTAGAAAGTAATTTTTAAATAAATCAGAGGTAGATGGAGAAAGATTGCTCCTGAGACGTCGCGTGTACCCAGGAAGTTCAGGGACAAATCCAGTTCCCGTTTCTGGAGAGGTCTGGGAGCGTGGGATCCGCCTCCCGCCCCAATGGCAGGGGCTAGCCTGGGAAGGGATGGGATGCATGCTCACCAGTTTCCACTGGCACTGGCAGGCGTTGCTC
Source organism: Megascapheus bottae (assembly GCF_031878675.1). Classification (NCBI taxonomy): domain Eukaryota; kingdom Metazoa; phylum Chordata; class Mammalia; order Rodentia; family Geomyidae; genus Megascapheus; species Megascapheus bottae. The sequence goes on along the minus strand of NC_143542.1, from coordinate 6,371,842 downwards.
TCCCAGCAGAACTGGTTGTCTTAGAGACAAGGACGCAGTTACAGGGCAGCTGGCCGGAGGTGGCAAACGCTCCTGAAAGCCACACCGTCTGGGGAGGAGGTGGCAGAGCGTGGTGAGGAAACAGGAAGAGCGGAGCTGGGAATGAGAAAAACCCATTCCGCTCCCATCCTTCACCGCTCTCCGATGCCTGGGCCTTGATCCCTCCAGGCCTCCGTGTCTCCCCTGCGACACAGTGGGATAAGATGTGGGGGTGGGGGTGCAGCTCGCCTGCTCGTGGAAGGCCTGAGGCCCGGTGGCTGGCGATACTATTGTTGGCACAGCCTAGGAGCTCTGCTTCAAGCACAGTCATGGTACCTGAGTATGGTGAGGTACCTCTTAAATCCCAGACACCCCAAAGTGAGAGGTAGGAGAATTACCATCATTACCAGGGGAAAGAAGGGACACCCTATTTGAAAAGCAGAGTAGAAGCAGCAAGGCTTGGGGTATGGCTCGCGTGGTCAGCTGGTGGTGACGGGGCCCGCCATGGGGTGAAGGAAAGGGTGCATCCGTGGAATGGGGTGCCTCCTGCCCGACAGGTCATGGACAAATTCCAGAGGAGGCTTGCCCTCCCTCCTCGAGAGGGAGTCCTCTTTTGTGTGTGTGCCCCCTCTGGGGCCTGACCTCTGGCATCTTGCCCTGTCTTGGCTCTCCCGCTCAAGGCTGACGCTCTGCCACTCAAGTCACCCTTCCAGCTTTGTACTGGTTAATTGAAGGTGAGACTGTCACAGGTTTTCCTGCCCAAGTTGGCTTCAAATTACCACCCTCAGATCTCAGCCTCCTGAGAAGGTGAGCCGTCAGCTCCAGGCTGACCATTCCTTTCACAAAGAGTGGAGACAAAAAGAGCCCAATGTTTGAAGAATTTCTTTTTGCAGAAAAAAATACTCATTTCTCAGTGTGTGGGGAATCAATTAGCCACAGTGTATGTTCAGGTAGACTTTAGATTAACTTGAGACCACTGCACTAGAGATAATTAACCTTCGTACCCAAATTAGCAGTGAAATAAGCCAGTTATTAGTTTTCATAATGAGAAAAATTGAGTATTTTGGAAAGTTAAATCCCTAGAGCTTAAATTAAAATAAGCATGTGGGAGAAATCCCCAAGGAGTTCTTCAGTTCATTAGTAGGACAAATTCCACTCTCGATTGAACTGACAGTGTGCCTTCTCCAGAGGAATCGGGGTCCCTCAAACGGGCCTGTGGATCGACCACAGAGAGCAGCTCCACTTGGCGCACAGAATCTCAAAGGCCAGCTGAAGGACGGAAGAGCTGAGTGGCTGTCCTTTTGTGGCAAAGAGGCAGGCGGCAAGCAGCGAAGAAGAAAGGCAAAGCTGCTCTCCACACCAAAACAAACAAATGGTTTCAGTAAAGGTCTGAGGGGAATTGGTGTCAACTGCCACCTGGGGAAAGTGCTGCCAGGGGCTGGCCTTCCGCGGGCCTCGGCAGTCTGCAGGCCTTCAGGCCAGGCATGGACAGGCAGAAAAGCTTCACCCTAGGACCTCGAACCTCGGAAGGGCCAGATGCTCCCCACGGCTCACGCTGGTTCTTGGTGTGATTCCCTCTCTCATCCCACGGTGTGAAGATCTTTTTCGTGGCAATAAAAACGGGGGCTTCTGAAACCCTAAACCCCCATTGCAGCCCCAAGAAAGTAAGACAGCAAAATACCAAAGACTTAGACATTCATAGTTATTAGAATAGTTGCTAAATATTATACAAGCGTTTCCTTCCTGTGTAGGGCACGTGGCCAACCTTGGATGGTCAGTAGTGAACCAGACAGGGAGAAAGCCCACGTTCACACTCCTGTACGGGGCCTGCCCACGTGGGCACGACAGAAGCTCTCTGCCCAGCACGCCACAGAGACCCGGGGTTGTTCCAGAACATCACTACAAGTGTTGTGGAGCCTTGTGGAGACACCAGAGTCCCCTGGCCTCCAGGGACAGAGCTGAGGAATACTCTGCCTTGCCCAAAGGGCAGATCCCACACCCACATGCAGGGGTCTCCCAGGGCAGGAGCGGGGGGTTCTGCTACCCTTAGCGTGTAAAGAAGGAGATATGCTCACTTGGTGTATGTGTGCTGTGTGCTGTGTGTGTGTGTGCATGTGTGCGTGCGTGTGCGTGCGTGCGTGTGTGTGTGTGTGTGTGTTGCTCTGTGCACTGTCTTGCTCCTGAAGCAGGAGGGCAGGAATGTCCCTTGGAGCAGGTCCTGGGTATGTGGCACTCACCGTCACTCCATGGGGAAGACGGGCCTCTTCCCCTTCCCTCTCTCTCTGCTTCCCAGCCAGCTCAAGGCGCACAGCTCTGCCCAGCCCTGTGCTCCAGCTGGCATTCTGCCTCCCCGAGTCCCAGAGTGGGGAGGCCACATAACCAAGGAATAATGCATCTGAAACCAGCTGAACCTTTCCTCCTGCTTGCTTCTTCCTCTAGGGTATTTCATAACCATTGCAGAAAGCTGACTCCCTCCCTCTGACACACACACTTTCTCTGACTCTCATACACACACAACACACACTCACACCCCTTGTATTAACAAAATAATCCATCTTGTTTTCAGAGTCTGAATTTAGCAACACTGTCTGAATTCCCATTTACCATCCTTCAATGCCCTAGAAACATCTCATCCTCTCACTTCCTTGCAATCTAAAATAAATCTGTTTTGCTCTGCTGCAGTTAACATGTGCTAAGGAGACTCCCTCTCACTCCCATTCTCCATCTCAACATTCAGTGTGCTTCTGATTTTTCTCCAGCTGTTAATTCTGACTTGTTGGAACCCCGGGTAGCCCTTGAGGAGCTTAGATGTTGAGATAGTCACAATTTTGCATAACTTTCTATTTAGCTTCCAAGTCTTGCCCTCGTCTACAGGCTTACGTGGTAGTCTTGAGCCCCAGGCTGCCATCACAGTCTGGCAGGCTCCCAGCTCCCTTCTAGCCCATTCTCTGCCAACACCAAAAAACATTTCTACCGCTCAGGCACAGTTCTCTTTATGCCTTACGTGTCTCTCAGATGATCAGGACACACTCCACACCTTTCCCCCTGTCTACTGTCCCCTCAGCCTGAGCCCGTCTTCAGCTACTGTGGTTTAAAATTCTCCCCTGTGGGATGTCTTTAGAGCAGGCGGACAATCCCGACTCTGCGCTCCACAGACCCTTCTCACGCTTTGCTGCTCTGACAAACAATCTGTGGAAGAAGTTAGAGGAGGAAACCAGGAAGATACGCATTTTGGGGGCCATCCTCTCAGAGGTTGCAGTCAGGCGGCTTTGTCTGCTCTGTGGCTTTGGGCTGTGGTGAGCCAGGGCGTCGTGGCATCGCAGAGCACAGAAGGCTGTGGAGAAAGGAGGCTGCTTACCTTGGGGCAGCCAGGAAGGAGCAGAAGTGGAGAGGAGGGAAGAGGCCAAGAGGCCGGCACAGGATTCGCTCATCAAAGTGATCCTCACCCTTCCTCTTACCCAGGCTCTGCGCCTGTATCAATCCCCTCTCCATAACGCTGCCGAATTAAGCATCCATCAAGGGATGAATCCGTTCATCAAGTAAGAGCCCTTGTGGTCCAGTCACTTCCTAGAAGCCTTTCAACAAGCCTTGAACCCAGGAGCCTTCCGTGGACATTCCAAGGCAAAGCCTCGCCTCCTTGACGCCCAGAATCCGTCCTGCTGCTGCGTGGATTCACTTCCTAACCCCCACTTGACGTTCTTGGACAGGGCAGGGTGGGCACATGATTAATCCAGCTGCCTGGCTCCTCTTTGCCAGGCGAACACACAGGTGCCGGGTGTCTTGCAGGGGAGACTCTGCCTTACATACAGGACTGTCCTCGCCTTCTGGGACCTGCAACCCTCCAAAGTGGACAGCGCTGCCCACATGGCTTCTCGGGGATGGACTGGGGACTGAGGTCCAGCCCCACAGTGTTTGCCTCGTGCTTGGCTTGGGACACAGAAGAAACATGAAGGTGTGGTTTGGTTAGCACTTATTTTGCTTTGTTTGCGATACTAGGTTTTGAACTCAGGGCCTCAGATTTGCTGGGTGGGATGGGGGGTGCACTTAGCCCTTGAGCCATGCTCCCAGTCTTTTTTGTGTTGTTTGTGTGACAGGATCTTGCTTTGGGGCCAGCTGGTTGGCCCATGGTCCTTCTAGTTATCTTGTTAGGTAGGGGCCCTTGTGGGCTGGAGTGGCAGGCCCGCTCCCCTGCACCCAGTTGGTTTTCATTGGTTCAGATGGTATCTTGCAGACTTTTTGTGTGGTAATCCAAGGAGGGGACTTTCAAATAAACCTTGGGGCATTTTCTTGGCTGCCTGGACCCAAGAAAAGCTCTTTAGCCCTCTCTGTGGTTCTCTGAACTTCCCAGCAACTTTCCTTCCTTGAAGATTTTTAAGATGTGGCATTTAAGGTTGTTGTTTCAGGTTATTATTTAAGGAAAATAGTCAACCATTACAGATAAAGTTGAAATAATCTTTGCTCTCCTCCCTAGCCCTGGCTCCTTTTCTTTAGAGAACCAGTCCTCACAGGAGTTTGTGTGTGTCTCACTATCACTTTCCAAACACCCTCTTGCCGTAGATGTGTATTTAATTTTAATTAAACCTTTCATTCTCTCCTCCCCCCTCTCTCTTTCTCTCTCTCTCCTTCTCTCCCTCTCTCCCCCTTCTTCCTTTCTTCCTAGGACTTGAGCTGAGGTCCTAAGCACTGTCCTTGATCTTCTTTTGCTCAAGCCTAAAGCTCTACCACTGTTTTGTTTGTTTTGTTTTGTGTTTGTGGGTCATGGGACTTGAATTCAGCCTGGGTGCTGTCTCTGAGCTCTTCAGCTCAGGGCGGCTGCCCTACCCCTTGAGCCCAGCCCCACTTCCCCTTTCTAGAGGTTAATTGGAGATAAGAGTCTCAGGCCCTTTTGTGTCCAGGCTGGCTTTGAACCGGGATCCTCAGCTCTCAGCCTTCTTCGTAGCTAGGATTGCAGGCAGAGCCACAGCGCCCGGCCCCTTCTAGGGTGTTTTTGTTTTTTGTTTTTGTTTTGGTTGATAGTTTAGTGAACATGAGAATATCACAGTTTTTGCCCAGGATGGGTTCAAATCCTGATCCTCAGATCTCAGGCTCCTGACTAGCTAGGAATACAGGCCTGAGCCATAGCACTCAGCTTAGTCTTGAACAAGCTTCTTAAACAAATGACAGCTCCACACACGTAGGGGGATGGATTTGAAAGAAGTCTTTACTGCTGCCTTTGCTGGTCACCAAGAGGATGTCTTACTTACTGCCTGTGTCTGGGTCTGAATCACAGTTGTGTGGCCCGTGTGACCTGTGGCCAGACCCCTGAGCTCCTCCAGTCTCTGTTTCCTTATGGATCTTAGGGCTTGGGAAGGACAAAGAGTTGGGCGTCTACTCTATCCTGACAGACATTTAGTAAACAGACGGGAAAACAAGGGCAGAACCACGCCCATGTCCTGCACTGAGCGGCAGAATGCACAGTGTCATTTAGAACAGGACTAATGCATTTCATCTCAAAGTGGATTTCTTGTTTGGGGGGATTTTCTTTGTGTGTGTAGCACTAGGGTTTGAACTCAGGGCCCTGTGCTCATTAAACAAGAGTTCCACCACTTGAGCCACGTCCTCAACTTGTTGTTTGGGTGATTTTTGATAGGGCATTTTGCTTTCCCTTCAGCTGTTCTCAAACTGCAACACCTGGACTTGAGCCTCCTCAGAAGCTGGCACTGTGGGCAGGCACCCCGAGGCCCGCCTGTTACTTGTACGGATTGGAAAGTCCTACGTGCTGTTCTGAACTTACTTTCTAAACTGTGCTATAAAAATAAGGTATTAAGACACAACTGTAGAAAGATGAAAGCTAGTCAGCTGAGACAACAGAAAAAGACAACAAACTGGCTATTATCTTGTCAACAAAATGCCTGAGGAGAGCTGCGTGGACTGTGGCCTCTTTGGGATCCACAGAGCAGCAGCCTGCAGGGAGCCAGGAGGGTTCAAACCCATTCTTGTGCAAGCCAGCTCCTTCCTTGAGAGTCGCACAGACCTTAATTAATGCTTCACACTCTGGAGAATGGCCTAGATTTGATTTCGCTCAGCTATGAATGATGTCCAAGGTCAAACACGGTGCCTGTCTCCACGTCTCCATTGAGATGACATCCTTTTAAATGGCTGACTGGCAGAGCCAACTTATTTGAATTGGTTAATGGCTTAACAGCCCTGCCACCGTGCTCCGAGGGCAAGCCGGGGTCATGATGACACACGCACGCCGGGCCAGCCATTCCCTGAGCACTTAGCGTAGGTCCAGGCCAGGAAAGAACTCCATTACCTCGCCAGCCATGCACTGTCCAGGCCACTAACATTACCAGGCACCTGGGTTCCTGAGAGCAGAGGCCATGAGGGAGGGCGAGAGGGATGTGCAAGGCCTTCTGGGAAGCATACCTGGGAGGGACAGCAGGAAGGAAGCTGGGCAGGGAAAGCTGCCCCGTCGGTGTACATTCTCGCTGACCTCATGCCCACTGCCTTGCTCAGCCACTGGCCAGCTCTCTTCCAGGAAGAATGTGAGCCCCTGAGCTGGGCGGACCAGCAGGTGTTATGGGGGACGCTATGGGTCTACTACGTATCTCGGTCGAGAAGAGAGAACTGGGCCTGAGGACTGAGGGCCCGGACACATGGACCAAGTAAAGAACCTGCCTGGAGAGGGAGGGGCCGAGCCCGAGGCTCAAGGGTCTTTGTTTACTTTTGAATTTGAAATTAGCATCTCTGGAATCGGGGGCCTCTTCTGTCTCCACCTGAGTGCCGAGATTACAGGTGTGGACTGCCAAGCTCTGCTAAGCCTCAGGAAGTCACAGAGCAAAGGCACTTGCTTGAAAGCTGATTACAGAGAATAAAGGGCCACAGATGTTCAAAGGATCAGACAAGTAGATATTAAAGAACAATAAGCCATCTTCTATTTATTAATTTTCCCCATTTACCCTGTCTGATCCCTGAGACATTTTTCTACAGCTCCCAGAGCAGTACAGAGAGAAGCTTTTTTCAGCAAATGAAAAGTATTAATAATTTGGTATGGTCTTAATTCATCTCGCGATTCAGCTCTGCCGAATCTACAGAGACTGCTTCTAGCCTCGTAATTATAAAAGGTTCTTCCACATCAGCCTTGACTGGAGCTTACACTATGTGATCATTTCATTATCGCGTTTTACTTTATTATTCGGTTTGATTTGGTGCTAGGAAACCTAAGGCTACATAAACCGTGTGTTTTATAGCTTTAAAAGTTCTGTTGAGATAAATTCTTATATAAAAAGGCTAAGTCAATGTCATTTATTTTTAAAGCAGAGAATATTGCTATAAGAGCAGAAGTCCATATCGCCAGGTCTAACACTACATCCAGCTTGCTATGCGGTGTGCGCATTGGCATGAATTCTATATCATTGTTGCATTTTTTTTCTTTAGAATCATCTCAGATTTAACTAGAAACTTTGAATGCCTTGGTTACTTGTGCATGTTTTAAATAGGATTGGATTTTTTTTCCTATGCTTGGTGAGTTGGGTGTGGTTGGAAGGTCAGAGAGGACAGATTTTCTCATATTCTACCTACATCTCTCATGCAACCTTCTCTCTCTCTCTCTCTCTCTCTCTCTCTCTCTCTCTCTCCTCTCTCTCCCCCTCCCACCCTTCCTCCCTCCCTCTCTTTCTGTCTTTCTCTCTTTTTCTCTTCCTTTCTGTTCTCCTTCCTTCTTTCTCCCTTTCCCTCCTTTTTCTCCATTTCATCTTTTCTTTCCTTCTTTCTTTGTTCTTCTTCCCTTTCGTGTTGATAACAGGGCTTCACTCAGGGACTCACATACTCACCTGGCCTTTTTACTCAAGGCTGACACTTAACTACTTGAACCATGCATCCACTTCCAGCTTTTTGCCGGTTAATTGGAGATAAGAGTTCCATTGGGTTTTTCCTCTGAGACTGTTTTTTTTTTTAATTTTTAGGTCTATTTTTATTAACAGAAAACAAATTATTTTCATTACATTTATAATTAAAAAATAGTTTCACCTCACAGAAAGTAATACAGTAATTATTATCCCCATAATTGTGTGAGGCACATAATGAGAGACTGACATCCAGATAGACTGGATGAGAATAAATTGCTTCATTTACACACTGATTTTAAATTTAAACCACTGAGGACCCTCCTAATGCCTTAAACACACAAAGTCAACCCTTATTCACTTGAGGATTATATGCATTAAACTGTATTTTTGCAAAGCCAGAAAACAAATTAAACAACTTCCTATTTCAAGGGTATATAAGGCTTTTGAGTTGGAAGCTATGTCAAATACCTGCCAGCTTTTAAATTCTGGATGCTTAGCCACATCGTCTCATCCTTTCCTCCAAATAAATTGTAGTTCATCTAGCTGCACTGCTTTTCCTGCAGATGGGAAAAGTTAAGAATATTTGCATTCCATTTCATCTTTTATCAAGTGTACAAGTGTACTAGCTAATATCAGCACATAAGATTTTAAAAGCATCGGTTCTCTTTAAACTAGACAAAACCAACTCATCTCAAAGTCTTTGAAATGAGAAACTACAGGAACCATAAGTAGTATGGAGACCCATTTCAATGTTTCCCCCCAGCCACGCCACCTCATTAACTTGACCAAGTATTCTCAGGAGTACAGGTGACATTCTAAAAATCATTATCACTACTAAGTATTAATGGTTACTAAAACAGGATCACAACTGCTTCCAATTCCTGAGTACTCCAGGTCAAAGGAGCAACTGGATTTTATTTCCAGCTAAAATAATTCTGCTTCCCCTTAAACCTGACAGTAAATATAAAATAGGGTATTTTCACAAAGTTTTAACAAATTCCTAACTCACACAATGATCTAAGTCACAAAATAACTTTTTTTGTAAGGCATAGGACTAGAAACAAAAATGGAAACGCAAAAGTACTCCCAGATTAGTACCAAAACCTAGATCTTGGGCTCCATGCTGCTAATTGTATAATAACCACATATGATTTATGCTTAAACTATTATTAACAGTGAAGTCTGCAAGAGCATTGTTAAGTGTTCTCTTATCTGTTCTGTTCAATACAGTAACTAACAGCTACCTGTACTGAACACTTCAAATATGGCTAGCAAGACTAAAGAAGTGAGTATATTTCATTTTAATTGTTTCCATAGGTGGTTAGTGGCTATCAAGCTAGTGAAGTTTCACAAGTAATTTAAGATAGAAAGTATAAACAAAAAAAGAGGTTTACTTCTTTTTTTCAAAACCCTGATATTAACATGAGCTCTTTCCAGTTACCAAATGATACATAAAGTAGGCTTATCAGCCTAAACATTAATATTCTCTAGGAAGTACGAGTTCATATCAAGTAGACTGAATTTAAAGTCTGATATTTGCAAAGGGATAATATAAAAATTGCATCTAAAGTTTTTCCTGTTGTCTTTGTAAAAGGGGTACTCACTTTTGGGATAGTTTCCTGATGTATGCAAGTTTCCTTTCAAATCTGTTCAGTATCTTCTGTTCAGAAAAACAAGTGACAAAAATAAGCGTTCAGCACTAAAGTTTCTGCATCTTGGTAAAGATCGCATTCATTTCTCAAACCTCGAAGAAGAGATATAAAATTTCTGTAAGTGTGTGCATTACCTGAAAACCTTAATACTCTTCTTCCAACGTTTTTAGGCATACCAATCATTCTGATTTAGTAGCGATTTCATTTCTAGTCCCAAAGCATTCTTTCCAATTCCAGCGTGTCAAAGTCTTTTTATTTATTTATTTATTTATTTATTTTGGCACTTCAGGTAGCCTTCCTAAGACAAGATAAGTAAGCAAGATGGTGTACAAAATGTCAAAAAGCAAACAAGTTTGGAAACTTGCACCACAGAGTAACAACTAGTTCCAAGAAGCAATCTGCTAGTTTTTGTTTGTTGGTTCCGGGAGGAAAAAGGGGAGAAGATGTATGTAGTTTGGGTGGCTGGAGTTGGTGAAGAGTCAACCATTGCACTGCTATGGCTCTCTTATGAGATGAGCCAAACCAACCCCTACTCCAGCAACACCTGCAAAAGCAAGCAGCACGTTTCAGGCGCTCCTCTGCGTGGAAGGACCCCACAGACGCACGCCCGCCTCTTCGTTTGACTGGCCGGTCTCGTTTTGTCCTTACGAGACCATCTGTGATACTTCTGCTCATGGTTCCATGCAGCTTTCTTGGCTGATCTGCTTCAAGTGTTTGGCCACAAAGGCACCAAAAAAAAAAATGAGAGTCACAATCCTACCCTGGTTTGTTCTGCCATCACTGAAAGCACGGGGTCACTACTCGAGATAGAGATTTGACGTCGTCCCCGACTGCCGGTACAGCTCCCCGTCCTCCTCCTCCTCCTCCGTCTGGGCTGGAGCCCTTACTGGCTTCCCCAGCCAGCTCTAGCACTGCTTCTCCTGGTCTCGGAGTTCGAGGAACGCCATGGCGGTGGCCTCTGCCACCCCCGACCCACCGTGCCTGCCCCAATAGCTTTGGCCGCTACCTAGGGGCCAACGGGATCCTTTCAAGGGACAAGAATTTAGAAGTGGCGGGGAAGCGAGTCCATGCCAGGTTTGGTACCATCCAGGCCTGGGTGGGCTCCAGTCCGAAGCCTGCTGCCTCCTAGCCGGGGGCTCTGTGGGGAGCCCTGCTTCCCAGTCACCCCATGTGCGAAGGGGACTCACCTACACGCGTGGTGGCAGGCCGCATGGTACCCAACCACCCCGGCCTCGCGCTCCCAGCTCCATTCAGGTGGCATACATTAGTAGAACTCACGTGCAATTTACAGTTTAGCACGATGGGTCCTTCCAGTGGGGTACAGGCGAGCCAGTCCAGCTGGGTTCTTCTCAACTGGGTGGCTTTTTGTTCCGATTGGCTAGGAAAGTATCATTTCAAGGTGACACCGTTTCTTGCATTTGTTTTGAGGGTACTGGGGATTTGAACTCGGGGCCTGATACCTGCTAGGCTAATGCAATGCCCCGGAGCCACGCTTCCAGCCCTGTTTTTCGCTGGTTATTTTTGAGATAGGGTCTTGCTCTCCTCCCAAGTTTGCCTCTGACCGTGATCCACCCACTTTCGACTCCTCATCTCCACAGGGATGACAGGAGTCTGTGGTCACACCCAGCTTCCCACTGCAGAGACCAGGTTCAGTGAACTCTCCCTCGAGCCACAGTCCCCAATGTCAGCTTCGCACAGGATGTAGACCAGATGTAGACGGTGGCATTCTCGGTGTATGGAGTCACATAACCCACTTGTGGTATAGACAGGAAGATTATTTCCATCTCAGAGCAAAGAGAGCTGGAGGACCTGGGTCATCAGGTCCCCGGCTAGCCCTGCTGGCCTCTTATCCACCAGGGGACCCCGACGGGGCCTGGCGAATGCTGAACTCAGACCACTGGCTTGAAGGGTTCAGCCAGTCAGCTGATTCTATGGAGGAGGAATCATGAGCTTTGCACATCCAGTCACCTGACCCACCAGAGAGTCCCAGCTAACACTGGCTTGCTCAGAAGACAGGTGTTGACTTATCCAGCAGAGGAGCTGGAATGCTGAGTTGTGTAGGAGACAGAGAGGCAAGGGTTGCATCCTGACCTCCGGGGCCTTTTTCACAGATGAACTTGCCACTCAGTCAGCTTGGCAGTCTGCTGTCTCTCGGGGCGGCCAGGGCTCAGGCCATCTAACATTTAACCAACTCTTCTCAGCGCAAATCAACAGGGTGGGTTACACCCCCTAATTCAAGTCACCGTTTCAGTTACACGGTTCTATCAAAGGCGCTTAAAGGGAATCGTGGTTCTTGTTGAATTCTAATCGATGATTAAGCTAAATAGCTGCAGTGGAGGGTGGAGGGAAAGGCACCGAGCCGCGTGTTTACAGAATGTTTACAAAGGCTGCTCAGAAACCAGGCAACCTGCTCTCTGATTGCTCTGGGTTTGAATAAGCCTTTGTTCGGGTAACAAAAGAAGTCTTGATATTATTGCAAGAAGCAAGGCTCAGTGTTTGGAATTCTGTAATGTGACATGGGCATATTTGGCTGCCTGCTCAAGCGTGTGCACTCCTGGGAAAACACTGCTAATGTGTGACAGTGTAGTGACAGGAGGAGTACCTCACTGTAAATATGTATGTATGTATGTATGTTCTGGTAGCCTCTTCAAGTCTCAAAACCAGGGCAGGCATTCAGTCCAAGGAGATCATGTCCTCACTTGCTAAGCAGGCACTTGGCATGTGGAAGGCTGGGCACATGTCTCCAAGTAGCACCACTGTGGACTTGAACCCCAGTGTTGCCAATGTTTTCTGGCTGACTTTCTGCCCGTCTCTCTTGTGATTCTCTGCTATAAAGCCAAGTGCAAAACCAACCACTGCTTTCAGCCTCTGCAAAGCTGTTGGATGGGATCCAGAGCTGATAAATACACACAAGTAGGTTCCCCTGATGATGCCAGGAAGACGGCTCCAGTCAGCTTGGCAGCACCTACCAGAGGCAGCTTTCAAAGCCGCTGGCATCGTCTGGCAGTGCACTGAGCATGTTCCTCCGGGGCCCGTGTGTGGGAAGCCTGGGTGCAGTGTGACAGCGCTAACAGGAGGTGCAGGCTCACCTGTAATCCCAGCTGTTAAGCACATGGAGGTGGACAGAGTATTGAGTTGGAGGTCGCCTGGGCTGTTATTGAGATCCTGGCTCCGAAACAAAAAACAATGGAAGCAAAAGGTTAGGGCCATGGCTCAAGTGGCAAAGACCTTGACCAACATGTACAAGACTTTGAGTTCAGCCCCTCGTGCTAGAAAAACCAAGGTGGTGGAGTGCCTGGTGGAGGTGGTTAGGTCATGGAGCCCTGTCCCTGGAGGGAATTGCATAGCCCTGAGGACTGTTATAAAAGAGTAGACTTGATCCTTGGATCTCTAGGTTTCTTTCTTGTCATGCTACCTCCCCCTTTCACTTTTTCTCTCCCTATCCCTATCTCACATACACCACTGCCATGTGTGATGTTGTCAGAGGGGCCCTTCCCAGAGTCCAGCAGACACTGGCCTGACACTCTCCGATCTCTAAATCTGTGACCTAAGTACTCTGGTTTATGCGACGACTTGCCCAGCCGTTGGGTACTTTGTGGTAGCGATGGGGAATGAAGTAAGACACCCTCTCAGCATGCAGTCCAGGAGATGGCATTGAGAAGAAATGACAGGCTGCAGTGTCCACCAGAGGCCACTTGCCCCTGACCACTCCAGTTACAGAGAACACACACACTCACAGGGCAGAAGAGCCCGGTGGCGGGGTTTTCAAAGCACCATGATGCCACCGGCATTCCAGCGGGACTTGCTGCGGCGTGTGGCTCAGAGGGGAGGCATCTCCCTCAGAAGTCAGTCATCTGTTGGTGCTTCACTGGGAACTACCAGGCTGAGGTCCAGCCGCCATGTGCAAAGCCCCGGTCCCTCAGGCGACTGGCGTGTGGTTTGGAGGAGATGATGAGGTTGCAGGGCTGTTGTTGGGAACAGGATGAGTTCCACTTATGAATTTGTGGCTTACCACAGCCCGGCACTGAGTACACAGTTTGTAAATCACACTGAAAACAATTAACCAAGCAGGCACAAAGAGTGCACCCACCCGCCCGCCACCTGCCTACCGGTGGCAAATTAGACTTCCCCCGCTAGCTGTGTTCTTGGCAATATTAGTGTTCCAGGCCCTGATGTATTGTATTTTATACTTCAGAGAGCTGGAGGAGAGTACTAATTACATGCAAGTTTTCAAGGATTTCAGCTGGGAGTATTTCACACGAAAGTTAATTGTTCTTTGGGGCTCTACCACTGGTTTATCCAATTAACGCAGAGTTTGCCTATATATCATGGTTTTGCTTACAGAAGGGAAACTCTATTATTCACTTGGATAAAATGGAGTTTGTTCTCGGGGTGTTGTGAAATCACTCTGATTGCTTCTGGAACTCATAAACTCTGGTGTTCACCTGCTGTCTTCTGAGCTGGAGCAAGGTGAGTGCAGCAGGAGATGGCAGGAGCTGCTGCTGAAATGCAGCGGTATGAAAGGAGGCCAAGCAGAGTATCCTCCTGGGACCGCCCCCTCCCTGCAGGACTGCCCCCTCCCTGCTCTTGCAGTGTGCTTAGAAAGCATCTTACATGGTGGGTGGAATGGTGCCAATAATCCTTCCACAACTACTGCATATTATCCAGTCCATAGATGGCCGTGCTTGCCCCAGAGGAGCCATTCTCCCACACATCCAGCATGCTCGCCGGTTTTTCTGTCTGTTCTTGTAGATGTAGCACATTCTCCTTGAGAAGCTCTACGCATCAAAGGGCAGTATATTTCGATGTGAATCCTGTTGTCTCCCAGACAGTAGAGAGTGGGCATGCTTGGTGTGGGCTTGAGCTCCGTCCTACCGAGCCTGTAGGATCGGCTCCCATCAGAGCTGTGTGTGTGACCTGACTCTTTTCCTCTTGGGGACTTTTGACATTCATTGTGGGCTTGGGACTGGAAATAGTTCAAGTCAGAAAATCGCATGGTCAGGACCAGGCATCCATCCATCCATCCATCCGGTCGGTAGTTCTGTGCAGGGTGCAAGGAAGTGGCAGGAACAGTGAGCAGAAAGGCAGAAGAACCCTGAGGTCACCAAGGCCTGGGGCCACGGCAGGGCCCAGAGCTGTAAACGAAGTCTGTTCTCAGTCTGCTCTCAGGACAGTCAGCCAGTTCTTCCTGGTGATTCTGCCTTAGACTGTAGCTGTTGAACAACTCTCATCCAGTTCTGACTGTTCTAGAGAGCTCCATGGGAGAGGTGTACGGTGAGAGGACTCAACACATGGCCGGATCGTCACGCCAGTGGAGCTTAACAAGGAAGGGAGCCAGTGACGCCGAGCTCACAAGGGATTGTGTGTGAGATCCTGAATGCTCTGGTAGCATGTTCTTTTCCTTTTCCCTGAGTGCTTGGGAGAAGACGGTAGATGCCAGGTGGGTGTGAATCTACCTGGAGACCCCCTGTGGGTTTGCTCGGCTTCTTCCACGGTGAAGGGAGACGGGAAGCCCAGCGGGGACGGTGTGGTGAGCCTGCTTCCCGTGGACTCGCTTTGCTCAGACGCCTGTGAACCCTCAGGGAGCAGGCCGGTTTGGGACGGGCACTGTACCCCAGAACTTCTGTGGCACTTTCTCCCCACCATTCTGGACCTCCCACATTGCCCTGTGGGACAGGCGCATGCATCCAGGGTACCAAGGTCAAGGGCGAGTGGCTAGCACTGGCCGTTCTCTGGAAACACCCCTCATTACGGAAGACACGAACTTGAACCTTTGCTCCATCTGAAACCTTGGACAAGCCACTGTGACATAGGATCTCAGTCTGCCAACAACCACCTGTGCTGCTGACCTTCTGTTGCAATCACAATGCTGACAGGCGTCCCTGGCCTTACCCAGGTTGAAGGGCCAGGGCCCCCCTGGTTTTCAGCTTCTGTGGCCCAGCCGCTGGCTTCGGATCTGGCTCTGGTACCAGGAGGAAGTGGGAACCCTGACCTCTGGGAGTCTTTGTGAGTTGAACAATGCCTGGGGTGTAAACGGCGGCGTCTTCTACTTCCTCTGGGTCCCCTCCGGTGCGGTGGTGTCTGAGCAGGTGGGTGCAGTGAAACCGAAGCTGATCCTCTGTGATGCTCTGTGGTTCAGAAGAGATGGAGAGGGGACCATGAGCTGCTTGGTGGCAGCCCTGGACCTCAGAGGAGAGGAGGCTCCTGCACCTGGGAAGAGGCCGTACCCCGCCCCTGCTGAGTACGGCTATAGGCCTTGATTGATGGTCTGTGATCTGGCGTATCTTCAGTCAGCCCTCCCGCAGGGCGAAGGTTCCCTTTCGGCAATGGCTACCTGTTTGTATTGGGGGTCTTTTACAAAACCTCAGACTATAGACATTCTCTTCGTTCTCGGGCTTCACTGTTTACCCGATGTCTTTTGTTCTGTTCTGCAGCTTGCACTGTGTTATCCTCAGCGGTAGGAAGCAGGGCAAGGCCGGGGCGGTGGTTCATGCCCATAATCTAAGCTACCCAGGGGTAGAGTGGAAGGATTTTGATTTGAGGCCAGTCTGTGCAAGACGCTAGGGAAAGCCCTCAGCCAATAAGACAGGTGTGGTGGTGGTTAGAGGTCTGAGGCTGGCCCAGGGCAGAACTCTGAGACCCTGCCTGAAAAATACCTAACACCAAAAGAGCGGGGCCATGGCTCAAGCGCTTGAGCACCTGCCTCGCAAGCAGAAGGTCCCAAGTTCAGTCCCCAAACAAACAGAAGGAGCACCCTGAGAAAAGGAGCGGCTAGACCTGCTCCAGGGTTAGCTTTCCCTCGTTTCTCTAAGGAAAAGTCCCCTCGACTGGCATTGCTTCCTCATCCAGTGCCTGGACCCCTGGGGACTCCCATCAGACAGGCAGCACATTTGCTTCAGGGACCATCACAGACATCTTCTTCACCTGCCACCAGTCACAACTTGCACAGACAAAAAGGCGAGTGCAGGAAGGACGTGGAGAGGAGCGTGGCTCTCCACCTGCTTCTAAACGTCTCTGACCCGCTTGCCTGGGACAGCCTCATGCACTTCTTGTGTTTTGACCTTAATATTGGAATAAAGCAAACCACCGACTCCAGAAAACTGGCTGGCAGTGACCGGTGGAGAAGCAGGTGGGGCAGTCCTGCCTTGCCCGTGGCCCAGGCCTTGTGGTGAGGCCCTCGGTGCCCGATATCCATCCCCAGTTAGCACAATAAAACCAATGTGACTTCCCAGTAGACATGACAGCCCTGACCCCGGGATGCACAGCGCATTTCTCCTGAGAGCCATGGAAAGTACGTGACAGGACGCGGGGAATTTTACAGCTCGGGAATTTTAATCTAGGGCCTGGCCTTTCTCAAATCGGAGGCTGATTATGAAAGACTCAACCAATGCTGAGTTGTTGTGGTGACATTTCCAACACCCCACAGCTCCAGTTCTCACCATCCGCCAAAGAGCCTCTCTACCTCAAGTGAGAACATGTCGTTAGGCTTAGAAAGAAATGTCATAACTTTGACTTTGTCCTGCCACTGGGAGACGGACCAAGAAAGGATGGGATAAAAGCAATCTGACAGTGATCGTGAGTGTTATTACTGAGTTAATTATAAGAACTGCAGGGCCTGGAATTACCTCAGGATCTAATGGCATGCATTGTGTCTTCTGGTACAAAAGTTTTCCCATACTTAGACATTTTGTGGGTCTAAAAAGAAGTATACGAAGAAATTAAGGTCTCCTAGAATTTCATTTTTAAGTGATGAACACTGCTGATAAAGAAGAGCCGTGGAACTTTCTGGGTGAAGGTAGACAGGACCAGGGCGTGTGCCCTCCTGGCACTGTTAGCCTGCGGGGCAGGGAGCTTTGCAAATGGCTCTGAAGGTAGCCCAGCCTCCCGCCCTCCTCTTCCTTGCCTTGTTTCTCGGCGGTTACGGTGTGCACTGCTTTGCCCGTCTGGTGCCCAGCTCCAGGGGAGCTGGTGCCTCCCGCTGACGTTCTCACCTGGCACGGAAGGAGAAGGCACCAGAAGCTGCTGGCCATTCCTGTCCCTTCCCAGACACTGGCAGAAGATGGCAGGCGTGTGATCTCAGGAAGGAGTCAGTGGAGCGTTGGTTCCTGTGCTCGCTTTGCCTCTTTTGTCTTCCCTGCCAGGCTCCAGGAAAATAGGGTGAACATGGATGGAAAGCTTTAGCTGAAAATCTCCCCGCGATTTAGGCCAACGCTTCGTGTGGCAGGTAAGGCCTGAAGTCCATGGACTGGTATTTCAAGACCATACCTGGGCTGTTTGCAGCAGAAAAACAGAATTAGAACTCAGTCCTTTTGGTTGCCAGACAGGTCTCTGCTCCGGGAAGCGAGTGAGCTGGTCAGCGCGGGGTGTGTCTGAGTAACTGGAGGACTTCCTGGGGCTGCTATGCTTCCTGTCGGTCTTTAACTTGCTCCCCTTCCTCCCGGTCAGAGGAAGGCGCAGGCGTGTTATCCTTGTCAGGGTACCCACGGTGCAGATGGTGAGTGCGCAGTGAGTGGCAGGTCCAGGGCTGGCTGCTGCCTCACTAGTCACTGTCACATCAGACACCCTGCCTCACTGTAAGAGCAGTCGACGGGGCCAGGCTGGGAATCTGGCTCTAGCTGCAAAGCAAGTTCCTGGCCCTCTGTGTGGTGCCAGGGTCGCACATCAGACAGGCAGCGGGGCGATGAGATGATTGCAGTGTGCCTGGCTGGTCTTTCCATTAGGGACTTTCTGGCAAGAAGAGCACTGGCTCTGGCCAATGCTGGCCTGGGCTGAACTCCCAGAAGCTGTGGTGATGCCCCTGACCTGGTGACAGGACCTCGGTGATTGGCTCTAGGTCAGGATCCTGAGGTAGAAGGCCACTCTGGGACCTGCTCGGGTCTCAAAGGCCTGCAGGAGAGGGAGGCAGGACGGAGCTCAGAGGGGGGTTGAGGGTGTGCCCTGTCAGCTTTGCAGGGGTGATAGGGGAGCCAGGCACCACTCAGAAGCCAGAAAAGGCTCAAAGCGGGTTACCCCCAGACCTCTAGAAGAGCCCTCCGACCTGTTTACACTACGGACACCGAGAACGTCAAGGAAATAAATTTGCCTGTATCTTTAAGTAGAACAATTCGTGATGCCATCCGTTAGGTTTTAATCCAAGTGCCGTCAACTGAAGGGATCAGAGTGCTCGCTGAGGAGGCACTTATAATCGGCAAATGCCGTCAGTGCTCCCGGGCCTGCAGCGTAGACTTCCTCCCTGTGGAATGCATGTTCTGTATGCATGTGGTGAGTGTAGAAATTCTGAGGCAATCAAAGTGGTAGCCAAACTCATCATAAGGATTTGTTTTTTGGCCATAGCTGCCACCTCCTGTCTGGGACGTGACAGCCCCAGAAGCAGCACCTCTTTCTATTCTGAGTCTAGAATGTCAACTCGAAGTCACCCTGCTCCACCCCAGCATCTGTGTACACAGCCAGTGGATGTCCCCGTGGCTTCCTCTTGGTTGGATTGAGATTCCACTCCGCAGACCATAACTGGACAAAACTCTAGAAGAGTCTTGTCAGCCATGAGCCAAGAAGGCATGGATCCCCCTCAGCTCTGGGGAGGGCTGTGCCCAAGCCGGAGCTCTAGGTGGCACCTCTTTTCTTCTGGCTTCTCTGAGTGTCTGGCAGAGGTGGGAGGTGCCTGACTTGTATCTAGAACCCTGTTCAGACCCATCGGCTACCTGTCTCCTACCCCTGAGCAGCCCCTGCGGTCCTGGGAGATCAGAAGATAGTTTCTCCCTTTGAAGCCACACGGTTTCACCTAGGGGGCTACGGCATTCAGTGGTATCTCTGTGGAGTTTTTTATCTTCTTCTCCATTTTTGCTGAGATGGTATTATTCACGTGTTTATTCTCCCCTTCCCTCAGGAACAGAGACCCGAATTGCTTTTGTATAGAAAACTGAATTATTGAATTTACAAAATGATCTATGACTCCTTCAGAATCAGGACAAATAAACAGCTGCTGGTACAGAGCAGCTATCTGCGTCATAAATCCAGAAAGCAGAAATGAGGTTTATGCAGAGGAAGAAAAGGGAAAGGAAAGGGAAAAGGAAACAGCAGGCAGGGTAGAAGACTGAGAACCACTTCGGGCCAGCCCTGAGGACAAACAGGGCTGGAAGCATGACTCAAATTGTAGAGCATCAGCAGTGTGAAAAGAAAAACCCCAGGGAGGGCACAAAGCCCAAGTTTCGGCCTCCACACCAGCAAAGAAACAAAGGAAATCACACGAGGAGAGTAATCCTTGCAAGCAGTGTTGAAGTGAATGAATGAATGAATGAATGAATGGGTGCTGGGAAGGGAAGCCACGTGCCAAATGAAGGACTTTCTGTGTGAAAGCTCTCGATTTCTTGCTACGACTCGGCGAGGCAGCACCTGGTCCTGGCACTCCTTACCTGGGAAGGACGACAAAGGAAGCAGCCGAGATCACCTAACAACCTTGTTATCCAGAGTCCAGCTGTGTGGGGAGAGGCCGCTCCCCACCTTCAAGGCTCGTGGCTCCCCAAAGCTTCAGCGGTGACACAGACTTCAGGGGACTCCTGCAGATCGTAGCTGGCTATTTTCTGCCCTTTCTTTGTAGTGCCAGGGCTTGAACTCAGGGCCTTCCACTAGCTAGTCAGGCGCTCTGTCACTTGAGCCACGCTCCCAACCCTTTTTGTTCCAATCTGTGTTTAAGTATGGGTCCTAACACTATCATGTAGTCTGACCTGAACTATGGTTCTCCTGCTAAGCTTTCAGAAGCGCTCTGCTCTGTCTGGCCACTTCCTGTGTTTGTGTGTTTGCTCTGCACACTACTAAAACCCCAGTGTTCCTTCAGGAATACGACACATCTGAGCCGGAGGAAGCAGAGAAAGACATGAATAATTGTCTTAAATGCGCTGCTCGGCTCTTCAGGTCACAGGCTGTGCACTGGATCGTAATTCTTACAACAGTCCTTGCAGCCAGGCTGTCAGGCTTCAAATCCTCACTCTTGTTTTGTGACCTTAGGTTGTGTTGTTGTTTCTTTCTATAGTGTCTTTTCCGTGTCTTAGCTTCCACAAATGCAGCGTGTGGAGATGATGAGGAGAGCATCTCCAGGCAGGCACTCTTCCACCAGAACCACACCAGAGCCCTTTGTGCTTTAGGTAATTTTTGCACAGACCAGCCTCTTGAGTGTGATCCTCCTGTCTCTGCCTCCCACGTGGCATACGGGAATTCAGTTGGTAAGAGGGAGAAGCCATGTTTTGAGATTGAATCTGGAGTCTGTTCCTAGGAAGCTCGTAACTACAAGCAACTCATGTCCCTAGGTCTTGCAGTCTCCAGTGTAGTTAATGCTATTAGGAAATGGAGCCATAAGGGTATTAGAAAAGGAGCAGAAAACAATCTTAACAGACCCAGTCAACTGGACTGGAGAGTTAAGGGACGCAATGGTGACCTGCAGAGAGTCAGGAGAGGCCTGGCGTGGTGGGTTGGTGGCAGGGGCACAGGGGCTTCCTTCCATAGGATCCTGCTGCCTCACCCCACCACCCATGCTTTATCTCTTCCATCCTCTGGAAGCCAAGCCATTGCATACATTCCTCTTTTTTTCTAATACCTGCAGTAGCTCCTTTCTCCTGGGTCATAACTAACTCCATTTCAGGTGATTTAGGGGATTATATATTCTCTGGAACCCAAAAATGCTGTCCTGAGGGGGTCTAGCATTAAACTCAGGCATCTGTGCTTCTCATTTATGGGTAGAAGAAATCACAAACACACAACAACCTTTGCATGTCTTTCCTCGCTTTTCCCTTTTTCCATTTGGGACATAGGAAGTTGCTGAGAGTTTTATATTAAGACAAAAAACTATATTACATTGCAAGAGACACACGATCTTAAGAGTCATCAGAGCACATCAAAACATTTTGGCTCTTGTTTTAGGCCAGAAAGTAAAATACTCTTTTTCTGTTAGAAAATGAGCCTCCATGAAAGTGAAGACCCATGGGCACTTCCAAGTACTGGAAAGCTCTTCTCATGTGGTGGTGACAGTCACCCCTCATTATTGGCAGGGCCTTGGTTTCAGCAACCCCAAAAATGCCAGTATGTGCGATGCTCACATTCTTCACACGGAGCAGTGCAGAATTCACACACAACCTATACACATCACCCTGATCGATTACAATGCTGAACTCACTGTAACTACTAGGTGAACATTTACTACACTGCATTATCCAGGGACTTGGGACGGCGGGGGGCGGGGATAGAAAGGACAGATGTGGGGTGTGTAGATAAGGGTTAAGAGTGTACACTCAGCTCCGCCATGGAATCCCAGCAGACGTGGAAAGGCCATACAACTTGGTGATGGGAGCAGACAGCTGATGGGAACTGAGCAAGGGGCATCTCCTTGGAGCAGTACACAGGCTGGAGGCAGGGAGAGCAGCTCGGTACTGTTTATTGTTCAGATCTTGAACATCTCCCCAAACTCATGCTCCCCGCCTGCTGGACCTCTGGAGAGAAGGAGGTGTCATTGGGAGGTGGGCCTGGTAGAAACAGCTCGTTCTAAGTGTGTCCTTCAGGGAGTCCTGGGACCCTAGGCCTCTTGTCTTCTTTTGCTTCCTGGCTGCTATGGCTAGATTTCCCCCTCCCCCTCCCCCTCCCCCTCCCCCAAGCCCAGGGTGAGCAGTCAGGTTGGACAGTTCCCACCTCACTTGCTTCCTGCTCCAGGTCTCAAGTCCCCTCCCTTCCCGGGGAACTTGGAAACTCTCGGGCTGCCACGTCTCTGTTCCTGTTCCCCAAAGGTTTACAGCCTTTCCCAGCACCACCTCTGGCTTCACAGATGGCATCACACTGGGCTCTGAGCCACTGACTTGCTTGTTGAATTGAGAAAGTGCCCAGGGCCTATTTTCGAGTTTCCCTTGTTTCACAGGGGTGCCCCCCCCCCGTGAATGTGGCTAATTAGCGTTTTCAAAGTGGGTGGATAACCACTGGCATACCTGGTCTTTCATAATTCCCGGGCCACCTTGGGATGGTTTTTTGAAGCCTGTTAATTGGGGAATTACAGTGTGAGGGCTGACACCAGCTGTGGTCTGAAGTGGCTGGAATGTTTCTGTGGATGGTGTTGAGCTGGGTGTAAATGTTGATGGATATGCTAGAGAAATTACTTCAGGTCGTTCCCAGCTGCTTTGAGGTAGCGTTGGGCAAAAGGACATAGCTGAGCAGATGTGCAAATAGCAATTAGATGATTTAAAAAGTCATCAGATCAATATTGATGTGTGGATGAGAGAAAACATGTTCCTTGAGCATCTGCGATCTGAGCGAAATCCGAGCGCCACCCTCCACTGCCTGTAATCAGCTTCAACTAAAAGTCAAAGGGTGTAGCAGAGGGACTGTGCCTGGCACCTAATCGGCAATGACAGGCGCTTGTTGAGTGAACGAAGCGAACAACAGGGCCCCCTCTCTTAAGCTGTCTTGGTGGGAAAAAAATTCATCAGAGGCTCTTTATTCATCTCTCTATACTGGGAAGTTGAACTCAGGCCCTCTGGCTAGTGACCTACGAATTGGGCCACACCTCCAGCCTGTTGTTTTGCTGCTTGAGATGAGTCTTACAGATTGTTCTGCCCAGGCTGATCTCAAAGCTTAAGCCTCTGGACCGCAGCATCCTGAGTAGCTAGAACTGCAGGTGAGAGCCACCGGTGCCTGGATGCTAGTGAGACTCCTTCACTGGCCGAGTGTTTCCTTAGCCGGCCAGCCGGTAATGCCTGCAGAAGAGGTCCTTGAGACTGCTCGGTGCTTGAAAACGAGAGAGGCCGTGGAGGCCTTGCAGCCAAGGACTGGAGTGCAGACCAGCTCCTCCACGGCCACGCATGGCAGCAGGCAGAGCACAACAGCTCCCACACGGTGCAGTGCAGTCCCATGAACAGCAGCTCCCGTGCAGTGCAGGGCAGTCCAGTGAACGGCAGCTCCCGTGCAGTGCAGGGCAGTCCAGTGAACGGCAGCTCCCGTGCAGTGCAGGGCAGTCCCGTGAACGGCAGCTCCTGTGCAGTGCAGTGCAGTCCAGTAAACAGCAGCTCCCATAACCTCCCTTCCGTGCTGTGATTTGAAGTTTTAAACCCATTTTTGGGGGAGCAGTGAGAAACTCAGGGCTCCGCACTTGCTGGGCAGGCCCTGCCCTGGCAGCAAACTGTTTCTTTTGCCCTTAGTTTATTTTTCAAGCCAGCCTGCATGTGTTTTCCCTGGCTGGCTTCAAGCTGACGTGCTCCCGTCTGCCGCCAGAGCCGCTTGGAGTACACGTGTGTGCCATCACAGCGATGCTGTAACTGATTACAACTTCCTTCTTCTCACCGGGAAAGTTTCACAAGGCAGGTTCCTATGTTGGGCTCTTAGTCCCCCTGCAGCAATGGTCACAGGCTGTGAACCCTGAAAAGCCAGGGACTCATGGGAAACCTGCGGGTGGCTTCAGGGCCAATGGGAAGCCTCTTGGGGGGCACTGCAGGACCAGTGGGAGGCCTGCAGGGCACCGGGCTGCTGCCCTTGGAAGGGACTGCGGCAGTCGTCCTGAGACAACAGTCGGGATGTGGTACGCAGGTCTGGCTTCTTGTCCATTGTACAGTCTCCTCCTCTTCAGTTGCTTTTCCCCCGTGCTTTTCTCTCCTGAGCTGGTCTTGCACTGGGGCCAAGCCCCTGAGCTTCCTGAACTGGAGGCAAATACACCTCTTCTCTTTCTCAGTCCTCAGCATTGGGTATGGTGTTCTAGTAACAGAACTCAGACTGCGGGTGTGTGTGACCAAGGCAGGGCCCCGCGCAGACGTCCGTGACTCAGAACCGTGCAGGAGCTGCAGCTGCTGTACTGGGTCTGTGAAAGTGATGTTCTGCCCCACTGCTTTCCATCTGAATCCGAACACCCGTGGGCTCGCATTCCCCCTTCTGGGCTCCCTCTTACTTCCAGTGTGGTGTGTGTGTCTGTGTCTGCAGTACGAGGAATTGGCAGCAGGGTTCAGAGCGCTGGGAAAGTGCTTTACCACTTGAGCTGTGTCCCCCAGTCCTGGGCATTCAGTTTGTTTTTTAGATAAGATCTTACACTTGTTTTTTATACCCAAGCCAGCCGAGCGCTAAGGGTCTCCTACCTCTGCCTTCATAAAAACAGAGGCCACAGGTGCGGCCATCGTTCCTGACGTTTTAAAGGAACCATCTTGCTCACCTCTTCCCCTGCTGGCCTCTACCCGCTATCTTCCGGTGTCTGGGGTCACAGTCGTAGGCGCCACGCCCTGCTGTGTTCCTGTTGTCCCTCTGAGAGCTGCTCTCCACATTTGTGTCATCTCAGCCCTGAAGGCGGGTGGACTGGCCCCTCCCTGCCACCTTTGCACTCCTGTGAACAATTCTAACACTTCTCCCAGAGGCCACGAAGTCTAACGGCACGAGTGATGGTGAAACCCTTCATAATCACTGCCCTGTATTTGCAAGAGAAAAATGACTGGCCCACGTTCAGTCCAGTGACGACAGAGGCTGCGGCGCCACAGCACCAGCCATGCGAGAAAGCAAGCATTTGTCCAAGGCAAGAGGGCCAGACGAAGGCTGGGCTCGGGGGCCAGGAACCTGCCAGGGAGAGGGCGCTGATGGATGGGACATGAGAAGAGACGGGGAGAAGAACAGCTGGGAATTGCCCCCTGCGCCACGCTCGCCACCCCTCAGCTGTGACTGCTGCAGGGGACAGGCAGTGAGTGGCCTCGAAGGACATGGCTGGCAACGGGCCCATGAGGTGTGCAGGTGTGTGCACACACCAGGATTGGAAGTAGACCCTGGCACACGTGCTGGGCAGGCCCTGGGCCCCTGACCACGACTTGGGAAACTGGCCGAGCCAGAGGCCATGCGGGGCCCTGCGCCTTGCAAGAGCCAGCACTGGGCCATGGGAAGAGTTGACAACACAGCTGTGGTCCTCGTCTGCTTCCATCCTGAGTGTCTCCTGCCCCTGCCGGGCCTGGCCTCCCCCGCTCACCTGCCTCCTGCACAGCAGACCAGGCCCAGCGCCAGCATGGCTGCAGCCAGTGTCCTC
Organism: Megascapheus bottae; assembly: GCF_031878675.1. Taxonomy (NCBI): domain Eukaryota; kingdom Metazoa; phylum Chordata; class Mammalia; order Rodentia; family Geomyidae; genus Megascapheus; species Megascapheus bottae. The sequence goes on along the minus strand of NC_143542.1, from coordinate 6,346,325 downwards.
TGTCCCGCACTCCTGCACAGGGCGGGGTTTGGGAAAGTGAGCATAGCAGGGGCGAGCAGAGACGGCGGCCCTGAGTGGGGCTTGGTCAGCCCTGCTCCCATCCGTGTTCCCTCCTTTTCACAGCCTTGACCCCCGCACGTGGGGAAGCGGCTGTGGATTTGCCCCTGTGTGTTCTTTTTTTTTCATATAAGGAGGGTTACATGATATTTGCCAGATAGAAGGTGCATTAATTTCACATGTCGTGGTCCCCATTTCCCTCCCCCCACCCCCACCCCTCATCTTGTTTTCCCCCCTTCCCTATCCAATTTCAAATAACCAAATACAGATATATCCCATATATCAGGTAACAAGTGAGATACTGTAACAATATGAGATAACCAAGGGACAGCAAAAGAGAGATAACAGTACCTTAAGGACAACAATCACTCATTATATGGCTTTTGTTTCTATATCCTGGAGGTCCTTTCATTTACCGCCATACTGTATGTCCTTGTGTATCTAGGTTTTGTTCTATTGCAAATCTCTGCTAGGAGAGCCCAAGGTTTCTACTGATTATGACGAATGAGGGAAACCATTGAGCCTATGTTCCTTTGAGTCTGGCTTACTTAGTTAATCTGATTTTTGCCCCTGTGCGTTCTAAACACACCTGAGGCTGCAAGGCTGGGCTGTGGGACTGGAGGGTAAGGGCAGCCACCTGCTGGTGGCAGGCGTGGAGTCGGGCGCCAGGGCCGCCTGGAGTCTCCACAGCTCCACTCTCAGGAAAGGTCCCTCCCGACCTTTTCAAAAAGAGCTTCCCCGGGTCCAGTCTTTCTAAGAGCAATTTTTGCAAAACTCTACCAGCTATGCCCACCATACCCTAAGGCCTTTGACCCTTTCAGATATCTGGTCTGTCTCAGGTAGAAAAGCATTCCGAGTCCTTCGGCTCGTCCCCCACCTCATCACACCTCAGGAAGGGGCAGCAAGCCGCTGTGACGCCCTGGGTCCAGACCCCACCACTGCCAGAACAGGAAGACACAAAAGGAAAATAAATCCACATCGGACTTCAAAAAGAGCTGCAGCAAGTTGGCTGTTTTATGATTTTCCTTCCTGCTAAGGGAAATCTGCGGTATTAACCTCACACATGTCCTAATGAAATGAGATCGTTTTACTTCAAAACTGTTTTCAGCTAGATAAACAAAACCAGCACAGAAATCAATCAGGCCTTTTCCAATTCGACACATATCCGAGAAACATGCGTGCACGTGTGCACGGCGCACGCACACAGTGGGCTTTGTCCTTGAATTTCTCCCTTCTGCAGAGAGGGTCACAGAAACAAAACAGTGTTGGCTGATCCCTAGGCCTAGAGGAAAACAGAGAAGAGCATTGGAAGGAGTTCCCCTGAGCGGGAGGCCCAGCTCTGCAGACAGCTGTTAGTCAGGTGTTTATAACTGGCAAAGGTGTGGAGAACCCTGGGCAACTAAAACCCACACCCTCCTATCCACATACCACACTGCCCCAGCCTGCTGGGCACGCAGCCTGCAGTGCGTTACTTAGTTTTTGGCTCTAATTGCCGGCATTACCAGAAACATTCGTGTTAGATATAGTGCCCGGCTCAGCAGGAATAATTAAAAGGCAGAGGCCACGAGGTCAGCAGTGACCGAGCGAGCGCAGGCAGCCGGTTAGAAGCCGAGGTGCCATGGATTGACCGTCACCCACAGGGCGGCGGGAGAGAACTCACAGCCCAGCGGACACAGAAGGTTTGAGCAACACCACCAAAAAGACCCTGAGGCCGATGAGCCTCAAAGGGTTTTAAGAGAACTTCCCGTGGCGTATGAAATATGGTACCATCTGTGTGCCTGTTGTGTGTGCACAAACACAGCGTGTGAACACCACCTGGAGAAGACGTGGCTCTGACAGCAGAAAAGCCTGCCTCATGAATTTTGCCTGGAATTTATTTCACGCATGTAAACTCCTGGCTTCAGACCGTTTTTAACTCCACTGAAACGTCGAGGGCGCCCAGTAACGTTGTCTGAAGTGCTCATTATAGCAGAGCGCTGGGTGGTTGAACTCGCGGATGGCTAAATGACCAAGCTCGGCACAAGGCAAGCGGCCTGTCCTGTGTGGAGCAGGTATTGTCCAGGTTGCCTTCATTCACCAGGGGCTGGATCCGCGAGCCACCCGACACCTCTGTGTCATTCTCCCTGCTGTCCTCATCTCCCAAGGCAGCTAACAGGAACAAAGATCTTAAGAAATCTGCCTTTGATCGTCCGTGTTTGTAATCCAGATACACAGGAGGTAGCAATAGGAGGACTTCAGCCCAAGGCTAGCCTGGTCAAAACCAAGAGAACTTACCTAGAGAAATGAACTAAAAGCAAAATGGCTGGGGGCATAGTCTAAGTGGTTAATTGCCTATAAACTCGAGGCCTTGAGTTCATGACCCTAGTACTACAGAAAAGGAAGGGGGGAGAGTTAGACCAGAAAGAAGGGGGAGGGAAGGGGAGCTTAAGAATGCTGTTCAGTTTCACCACGAAGAAAGGAGTGTCAAAAACTGTATTGGAGCCAGTCCAGTGGGTAATGAGACTTGTGAATCACTCTGAGGGGCACCTGGCTGGCCTCACGTCAAGGGCACGTGGTAGACTCACCCGAGCTGGAGCCATACTGGTTCTGGGGAAGTGCAGGCAGGCAGCTGCCTCCCACGGAGACGCTTCGCAGGAGCAGATGTCCAAGATGTGTGTAAGAAAGGCCGAGGGGGGCGCCCAACACCGAACCGGTTGTTTCAGACAGGACCTCCATGGAGGGTGAGAGGGCTGAAGTCCAGGGCTGGCCCACACTCCTGCCGTGGGCTTCCCAAGCTTGGCACCGTTGGATCTCTGTCTGCCCAGGTAGACGCCTGTCCTCACTTGGATAGCAGGGTCCCGTGGCGCGGCCTCCGCCCAGGGGCACAACTCAGGCCTGGGGATTCCCTGTCCTTGACCTTTCCCGCTCAGATGCTTGGGTGCCTGGCCCTGGGCCAGCGTCCAGCTCCTAACAACAGCTGTCAAATAACTGGAGAATAAAGAAAAGCAGACTTACAATATGCCTGGAATTTGAAGATCAGTCCGTTCTCTGTTGAGTCTCTGTATTTTGGCAAGGTGTGAAAGAAGCTCAAGGAGTGCATTGCCCACGATAAATTGGTGCCAGGGCTTGAAAGGAGGTAAATATTCCATTATTGGTGCCAATTAGGTATATAAACCAAACAAATCAAATGGCTGAGAGTCCTGCAGAAACTCAAGAAGGACCAGCCACGTGTTTTATTTTAGTTTATTTAAATTTGTGTGTGTATAAGACAGGAAAAGCGCCATGCTGGGACTGGACTCTATTTTATGTAGACCGAGCATGCATTCTACCCCTGAGTTGTATCTCTACATTTGATTTCCTCCACGTTAATGCTGTACTATTTATGGCCTGCAGGGTAAGTTTTCAGTCCGCACGGGCAAGGTGGGCTGGCATTTCCATCTGTGTGTGAAGGAATGAGCTTCTCTCCTGATTCTTGGTGGGCCACACAGTGTTGTAAAGTATAGCCATTCTCCTG